>NW_026705510.1:0-307053 GCF_029867415.1 Vicia villosa | reverse complement strand
TAGCTTCAAAATTAGGGCTTTCCAAATTAGGCAAAATTAGAGGTTCTAATTAGTACCATTAGATTCGCATGGACAAAACGAATTGAATGGTACCATCGCGCCAAATTTATGTGCTTGTTTACCCCTATTCGTTATTTTGCAGAATTAGGGCTCACTTACCAATAGCGCTTTTTTACAAAAAGCGCTGTTAAAAGGCCTTGTCTGAAGGTTGAAGACGAAGACGTGTCTTCCCCCTATTGGTTCAGACGCGCGCGTACTTTTTTAAACTTTCCACTAATCCAGTGTTTTGCAGGTGTAACGTATACCACGTGCCTCAATTTCTGGACCACCTGATCTTCATTTACAGACTCATCCAACGCTCCAGATCACGCGTGCACATCATACTCCCTCAATCAAACCACACAGGATCAGTATCCTTTTATTTTCTATTTTATTTTCTATTTTATTTTAATTTCTTTGTTAAATTAATTAAAAATAGTTTTAAAAATCCAAAAAATACACAAAAAATATTTTTAGACTTCTAAAATAATATATTATTTTCTGAAATAAAAATATTTTATTTTTCTTTAAAATTTCAATATTTTGCATAATTAATTAGTATATATTTATATATTTGCTTTTTAATTATTCTAACCAATCAAAAAATCATAAAAAAAATTGTTCTTTATATTAAATATTGTTTATATATTATAAACTAATTTTGTACATATTTTGAATAATTTTCTCTTTAAGTTTTAATTATTTGTATAATTATTTGCATAATTATGTTTTAATTAACTTAAATCAATTTCAAATCAATTTCAAAAATTCCAAAAAAATTAGTTTTGTTTTAAAATTAATTGACAAATATTTTGTACATATTTTAAACTTAATTTCTAGGTTTAAATCTATTTTCATCTTTTTCTTCATTTTAATTTAATTAATCATGCATTAATTATAATTAAAATCAATCATAAAAAATCCAAAAACATGCCTTTTATTTTTCTTGCAATTTAAATTCCTAGATAAATGTATAGGATGTCAAATTCATGTAAATAGGCTAGTTTACATTTCCTGCACAATCGATGTAATAGCGTAGATTTACTTTCCGCACTTTACATTTCCGCATTTTAATTTCCAGCAAATATAAACTGCGTGTATGTCAAAGATAAAATTGAACCGTTAGATCACTAACTTCAAAGATAAATATCTGAATACAATCACAATCACACTTGCACCTCTTCAGGTAATCCCTTCTCATTCTTTTCAAAATCAAAGTCAAAATTCCACTGTTTCGAGTACAAAATCGAACCTTGCTTTTATATCCGGTGAAAGGATAGATTTTTAAAGGAAATAGGATAAAGACCTTACAACTCAGGGTAGACCTCCTAGTTTGCTTGCTCAAATCAAAACAAACAAAATTCTCATACACTGTTGTTTTTTCAAAACAAAACTTTCAAAAAAGACAATACTTTGTATACATCCAAACACGGATTATTACAAAGTTAACGTTCTTTTCCAAAAGAAAACATCTTTCGAAAGATAAACAAGCATTTTGTATACATCCACACACGGATCATTACAAAATTCAATTTACAAAAGTATTTGAAACCACATATGAGCAATTTCAGAGCAATTGAAAAGTGATCGAAAAACAAGTGAGCTAAGCAAACTTAAGAGCCCATGGATAACCATGGATACAAAGGGTGCTAACACCTTCCCTTTGTATAACCTACCCCCTTACCCAGAATTTCTTAAAGGTCTTTTTTCTGTGTCTTTTATAAACCTTTCCTTAATTGGATAAAATAAAAGGTCGGTGGCGACTCTGTGAATTTTCAAAATGCGAAAGCATTAAGCGATAAAAAAGAGTCAGTTCACGTATCTCTACAGAACAGAGGTATGGCCCGGATTAAAAAAAACGGAGGTCCACAGAACTGGCGACTCTGCTGGGGAGTTACTTTCAAAAAACAAAATGTTTTCAAAAGGGGTTACCTTAAGAGAATAGGTCGATGTTTTCAATTGTTTGACTTGATTGCTCTATTTTTCAAAGGCTTGCTTGGGTATTTTGCTTGTGTGAAAGATTCTAACCCGAATCTCGAGATACCTTAAGTATATGACATTAGACCAAGGAAACTGTACGGCATGTACCGATACGGTTGATCTGGTAGTCATCGTTAGTGTGACACTTTGGTTTATACTGATGTCCCTTGAAAACGATCAAGGAGTATATTAGGCTTCCGAAATGTCATTAAACACTAATTTGTCTTAGAACCTTTTTAGTTGAACTTGACTTGTGGCCTATTAAGTGGCTAGCTTTGAAATTGATCGAAGTTAGTTATCCTCGAGGAATATTTTGATCGGCCGCTCGAGCGCCGTATTGAGATGTTACTTCCAAGGATCATAGAACCCGAATACTATTCTAGGACAGGTTTTAACCAACTCAACTTCAGTGGGGAGGGTATCACCTATCAGCTCCATGCAAGCCTTTGAACCTAAGGCTTTTGTTTGATTTGTTTTTGTGTGCCACATGTTTGCATCATAAGCATATCATTTTTTGCACCAAACACTTCAAGGATCAAAGAGTTTACCTTTGTTTTTGCAGGTAATGGCTCCCGCCACCAAAGATTACATCCGAATCAACATCTCAACAATACCATCTGAGCTAAAAGACTTGGTGTCAGAATTCCCCAGGAATGTTCAATTCACTGAAAAGCATGGTCACCTACTCCATCTGGTTACCTCAAAATTTGAAGAAGACATGATACGGGTCCTGTTCCAGTTCTTTGACCCTGAACATCATTGCTTTACCTTTCCTGATTACCAGTTGGTACCCACTCTGGAAGAATTCTCTGAACTAATGGGATTGCCTGTTCGAAATCAATTACCTTTCACTGGTTTAGAAAGGATTCCAAAGCCTGAAGTCATTGCTGCTGCTTTACATTTGCGGAAATCAGAAATCAAGTCCAATTGGGAAACAAAGAGTGGAGTTGAGGGTTTGCTTGCCAAGTTCTTGTTTGAAAAGGCTCGACTACTGCTAGAAAACAAAAGTTATCCAGCTTTTGAGGAAGTTATGGCACTTTTGATCTATGGGTTGGTTTTATTCCCTAATCCCGACCAGTTCATAAGTGTACACATCATCAACCTTTTCTTAATCCGTAACCCGGTACCAACCTTGCTGGGAGACATTCTACATTCTCTACACACTCGTACCATGAAGAAACGAGGAACTCTCATGTGCTGTATACCACTACTGGCTAGGTGGTTTACATTTCATCTCCCCCGATCAGTGTTGAGAAATGAACAAAGAATGCAATGGTCTCACAGGATTATGTCTTTGTCTCATTCAGATATCTGGTGGAACAACTTCTTTCAAAGAGACATTACTATCATTGATTATTGTGGAGAGTACCCTAATGTGTCACTCCTTGGCATCAAAGGAGGCATCACTTACAATCCCTCTTTAGCTCTACGCCAATTCGGATATGCAAGGAGCAACGGTCCTCATGACATGATTATCCATGGCATTGTGTTTGATTACGAGAATGATTCTCATAGACACCGACGAAGGTTCATACATGCATGGGGCAGTGTCTATAGAATAGAAAGCAAAACTCTGGGGCAATGGAATTCTATTCCTATGGAACCCTACCTCAGATGGGTCCGCACTCATGCTCAAAAACTCCTTATGCCATATCCTGCTGTTCTACCTGTGACTATTGAACCAGAGGTCGAAGGATATGAACCTCAAGTTATTCTACACCCGGATATGCCAACTGACCTAGAAGAGTTGCAAAAATCTTGGGTTCAACTCAAAGAGGAAAGAGACACCTTCAAATCATACTGTCAAGACTATGAGAGAAGGATATTGGAGCTCACCGGACAGCTTCAAGAAGAACAGCAGATCAACACATTCCTGGGGGCAAAGAGAAAGCGTCCACGGGAGACCTGAAGGATCATTTATTTTATTTCTGTCTTGTAAGCCCAAATGAGGCAAAGAAAAAAGAAGCAAAAAAAAAAAGAAATAAATTGATTAACTAACGTTTGTTTCTTCTTTAACAAATCTAAACTCTAAGATCCTTGAAACATTGCACACACATTTCACTTCATGCATTGCATATACATTTCATACGTTGCATTCATATACATTGCATTTGCATTTCATACATTGCATACACATGGCATCCAGTCATACACATTTCATAACAGGTTCACATGACGGATTTCTCATCTTCTCGCTGTTCATTTCAGTCAGAAGAGATGGAATCTGAAATGAGCATCAAGAATCTCGAAGCACAGAATGCCCAAGTTCAAGTGGCAATTCTAGAACTGGCAAAAGGGCAAGAAGAACTGAAAGCCCTGATAATCAAGAAGAAAAAGAAGCCCAAAGGATCTGTAGGTGTGAGTCACCTGAGAAGGAAGATCAAAATCCCAGTCAAAAAGTTCAAAAAGCCACCGATCCCTGAAACAGTCGGTGATGATGAACAAGAAGACAATCAAAGCAACCAGGGTTCTGCTAAACCCTCCCTCTCTTCAAATGAAGAAAATGATCATTCTGGGGACGAACCGGATGATGAAAAATACCAACAGCTGGAAGACCGTATGAAAGCTATGGAGATACAAAAAATACCTGGCTTAGATTTCAATAATCTGGGACTCATCTCGGATGTTGTTATCCCTCCAAAATTCAAAGTTCCAGTCTTTGCGAAATATGATGGAGTTTCTTGCCCGAAACTACATCTGAGATCCTATGTGAGGAAGATACAACCTCATACAACGGATAACAAATTGTGGATTCACTTCTTCCAAGAAAGTCTGTCGGGTACACAACTCGAGTGGTACTATCAGTTGGAAAATACCAAGGTTCATACTTGGGAAGAATTAGCTGCTGCTTTTTACAAACAGTACCAATACAATGCTGATCTTGCGCCAACCCGTACTCAACTAAGGGGCATGTCTATAGGACCAAAAGAAAGTTTCAAAGGGTATGCACAAAAGTGGAGAGATATGGCTGGAAGGGTTCAACCACCCTTATCTGATCGCGAACTAGTTGACATGTTCATGGGCACTTTAACTGGCCCTTTCTATAGCCATTTGCTGGGAAGCTCATCATCAGGTTTCACTGACCTGATACTGACCGGAGAACGTGTCGAAAGTGGCATTCAAAATGGAAAAATTCAAATAGGTTCCACCTCTGGTACTACAAAAAGACCCATCAGCGGGAGAAATGAGGTCAATACAACACAAATTCAGAAAAGTCGCAAAAATGAGCAGCATCAATCTATAGGGGCAGTTCTGATCTCCGCATCTGCACCTCAAAAAGATCAACAGCCAAAATATTCGCATCGACCAGATGCACCAAGAAGAAATTTCACCAAAATCAACATGCCAATCTCTCAGGCATTGCAGCACTTGTTAAAAGCAGATCTGATCACCTTAAGAGGTCCTCCAAAGAATGTCAACACTTCCTCTCCGAATTATCGCCCTGATGCGACATGTGCCTATCACTCAAACTGTCCAGGACATGACGCAGATCACTGCTGGGCCCTGAAAAATAAAATACAAGATATGATAGATGCTGGTGAAATTGAGTTCGATCCTCCAGAAACTCCAAATGTCATCACTGCACCTATGCCAAAGCATGACAAAACTGTTAACGCTATCCTGGACACTGTTTACATCTATGATGTGAACGAATTATCAACTCCACTCGGCGAAGTCAAAGGAAAGCTAATCCAAGCTGGTTACTTTCCAGGGTGTGACCCTGACTGCTTTTACTGCTCCTGCCTGCCCAATGGTTGTGAAAATCTGAGGATGGGAATTCAAAAATGGATGGATCGCCGTATCATTATGTTTGAGAGGCTCCCTTCTATGGACGTGTTGTGCGAAGTCTTTGCAAACGGGATAAAAATAGAAGATGCCTCAGTGATCTCTAGCTTACCATTCAAAATCTCTGCCAGGGCTCCATTCAAAATTTCTGCTACACTCAAAGTGGCATCAGTAGTCATTGCTAGTCCAACTCCATTTCCATACTCCTCAGACAAAGTTGTCCCATGGGGATACGACGCTAATGTTTACGTTCATGGAGTTAAGCAGAGTACCTCGACTGAAGAGACCGCAAAGTTAACTACTCCAGCTGTGGGTAATATTGTGGGTACCAGCAAGATCACGAGAAGTGGAAGAATCTTTTCACCAGAAATTTCTCCAAATGTTGTTGCTGGTCCAGTCCGAGTCCCAGTTCCTAATCAAAATGTCAACGCTCGAGGCAAAGAGCCACAAGTTGAACAAGTTCAAGCCCCGGTGGAGATCACTGCTGAGGATCCATCAAAACAAGAAATGGAGGAAATATTGAAAATCATCTGCAAGAGTGATTACAATATTGTTGAGCAACTGGGGCACACCGCTTCAAAAATCTCAATGCTAACTCTGCTAAAATATTCAGAAGCTCATGCCAAAGCCCTGATGAAGTTCCTGAAAGCTGCGCATGTGCCTCAAGAGATCTCAGTCGACCAATTTGAGAATTGTGTTGCCAATCTAACCGTGAGCAATGGTCTCGGTTTCTCTGATGTGGATCTAACTCCTGCTAGAAAAAATCACAACAAAGCCTTACATATCTCCATTGAATGTAATGGCACCACTCTATCTTATGTACTAGTAGATAACGGTTCTTCTCTGAACGTGTTACCGAAAACAGTACTAGAAAAGCTTGACTTCGAAGGAATTGTGTTACAGCCAAGTGATGTTGTGGTAAGAGCCTTTGACGGGTCAACCAGAACGTTATACGGAAAAGTGAATCTCCCAATCAGAGTGGGTTCTCAAATCTTTGATTCCATCTTTTACGTAATGGAAATTCACCCAGCCTACTTCTGTTTACTTGGACGCCCTTGGATACATGGGGCGAATGCTGTAACTTCTACCCTGCATCAGAAGTTAAAATATCCAGTAAAAGGAAAGATTGTCACAGTCTATGGCGAAGAGGAATATGTGGTTAGTCACCTAAGCAATTCCAAATATGTTGAGTTGGAGGACGAATTCATCGAAACTCCATGCCAATCATTTGAGGTGGTCTCCCCAGATGTCTCTACCACCAAGCATATTCCTGCTACTCCAACTACAACTATGGCTTCTCTCAAAGATGCCAAAGCCATGATTGAACAGGGTGATTGCACAGTATGGGGACAGCTTCCCGATATACCCTACAAATCTGACAAGCTAGGCCTGGGCTATGATAGTGAAAATCAAAAGAATGATCAAAGTCCTCGGTCTGGAGGATTAATGTCACACTTCGCCAGCCAAGAGGTAAACGCTATTGAAGATGAAGGGGTGTTCATGAACCATATCATTCAGCCATATCCAGATGAAATTCCACCTATTTCCATGGGAATGTGGGATGCTGTTCAAGAACCAAACGGCGGGTATAATTATCAGTATGCCACACCTCAGAGTTCTTATATTGCTATGGAGGACCTTACCCCGACTGGATGGGGTGATCAAATTGGAAATGACGAAAGTTTCACAAGTCCCGTCACTAAGCAATATCAAAATCCACCCAAAGAAGTATGGGACACGCTAGGAGAACCCAGCGGCAAATATGACTATATGGTGAAATATTCCGCTCCTCCGAGCTCACAAATTGCTATGAAGGACATTGTCCCAACTGGATGGGATGAACATTACGATGACAATTTCGCTCTTGAAGAAGCCAGGGAAATACCAAATAACGAAGGTTGCTTTCTGTCAGCATACACTCCTCATCAAGATGCACAAGTCTCTATTCAAAACATCATCCCGACTGCATGGGACGGCCTTATCGAGCATCTCGCTCAGCCAACAGAGATATCTCAGCCTGGGCTCTCGTATCCAGCAGAGTATATCCCTTATCCCGAAGGATCACCGGCTCATTTTCCCACTAATGAAATCAATGCTGTGGAAGATGAAGAAGACAACTGCAACTGGAACAGCTGGGTACCCCCTGCTCACAACAGTGGATTGAACAACTGGAAAGTTGAGGATGTGATCTCCTTTGACCAGGAGTAAATGCCATTTCCTGTTTTCTTTGTGTATAATGTGCAAAGATAAAAGTGGTTCCTGAACAATCGAACCATGAGCTTGAAAGCCGTGTGCCTTAGCACACCGGTCCTTCTATAAGGGCTTATCATATCATGATCATGTGCATTCAATAAAATCATGGGACGCTTGCATATTTAAATTTTGTGATCCTTTTTCCTTCTTTCTTCACTTTCAAATAGCTATGTTTTTCTTCACACATACTCACATAATTAACTTGCAGATTCACATACACTCTGGATCCAGTCAACAACGATTCTGCTATTGCCCGTCATGACTTTGAAAATCCGATCTACCAAACTGAGGACGAAAGTGAGGAAGATTGTGAAGTGCCAAGAGAACTTGCAAGGCTGCTAGAACAAGAAAACAAGGCCATACAACCTCATGAGGAGCCAATTGAGGTCATCAACTTGGGCAGCAACGAAGAAATGAAAGAAGTCAAAATAGGGGCTGATTTAGAACACAGCGTCAAGCAAAGACTGATTCAAATGCTGCGAGACTACGTCGAGATATTCGCCTGGTCCTATGAGGATATGCCAGGCCTTGACACAGACATTGTAGTTCATCGCCTGCCAATCAAAGAAGGTAGCATTCCGGTCAAACAAAAACTACGAAGGAGTAGGCCTGATATGTCAAAAAAGATCAAAGACGAGGTTGAAAAACAGTTCAATGCCGGATTCCTAAAAGTTGTAAGTTATCCTCCTTGGATAGCTAACATCGTCCCTGTACCTAAAAAAGACGGGAAAGTCAGAATGTGCGTGGACTACAGAGATCTGAACCGGGCAAGCCCCAAAGATGATTTCCCTTTACCACACATCGATGTACTGGTTGACAATACTGCACAATGCAAGGTATTCTCCTTTATGGACGGATTCTCAGGGTACAATCAAATTAAGATGGCACCCGAAGACATGGAAAAAACAACCTTCACAACACCCTGGGGAACCTTTTGTTACAAAGTAATGCCCTTTGGTCTGAAAAACGCAGGAGCAACCTATCAACGTGCAATGGTAGCGCTATTTCATGATATGATTCATCAAGAAATAGAGGTGTATGTCGATGACATGATTGCAAAATCCAACACCGAGGAAGAACATCTGGGTCATTTACACAAGTTGTTTGACAGACTCAAGAAATACAAGTTGAGACTGAACCCAAATAAGTGTACCTTTGGAGTAAGATCCGGCAAACTCTTAGGTTTCATCGTCAGCAGCAAAGGTAGTGAGGTTGATCCTGCCAAGGTTAAAGCCATTCAAGAAATGCCTATACCTCGTACCGAGAAACAAGTCAGAGGATTCTTGGGACGTCTAAATTACATCGCCCGATTTATTGCCCACATGACTACTACTTGTGTGCCGATCTTCAAACTGTTGAAGAAAGATCAAGTGGAAAAGTGGAATGACAAATGCCAGTTAGCCTTTGACAAAATCAAAGAATATCTCCAAAAAACCTCCAATCTTGTTGCCACCTGTGGAAGGCAGACCTCTGATAATGTACCTAACTGTGTTAGAAGACTCAATGGGGTGTGTACTAGGACAACATGACGAATCCGGCCGAAAGGAGCACGCAATCTACTATCTTAGCAAAAAGTTTGCCGATTGTGAAACAAGATACTCACTACTCGAAAAAACTTGTTGTGCCTTAGCTTGGGCGGCTCGCCGACTAAGACAGTACATGCTAAATCACACCACTTTCCTAATCTCCAAGATGGATCCCATCAAATACGTGTTCGAAAAACCTGCTCTCTCTGGAAGAATAGCGAGATGGCAAATGATCTTAACAGAATATGACATTCAATACACTTCACAAAAAGCAATCAAAGGGAGTGTGGTAGCTGATCATCTGGCTCATCAAGCAGTGGATGATTATCAAGCATTGAACTTTGACTTCCCAGACGAAGACATTATGCTAGTCAATGACTACGAACAATCAGGACCAGAAGAAAGACCCGAGCCAGGATCCCGGTGGACTATGGTTTTTGACGGAGCTTCTAATGCACTTGGCAATGGCATCGGAGCTGTGATCATTTCCCCCGCAGGAAGTTACACACCGTTCACTGCCAGATTATGTTTCAATTGCACTAACAATATAGCCGAATACGAAGCATGTATTCTGGGTCTCAAAGCTGCAATCGATCTACGGATCAAATTCCTGGAAGTCTACGGAGACTCGGCCTTGGTAATCTACCAAGTCAAAGGGGAATGGGACACGAAGCACCCGAATCTAATTCCTTACAAAGAATATGTGCTGAGTTTGATTCCTTACTTCAAGGAAATCACTTTCGAACACATCCCACGCGAGGAAAATCAACTAGCTGATGCTTTAGCTACCATGTCATCCATGTTCAAAGTCAGGTGGGACAACGAGGCGCCTATGATCACCATTTACAGGCAAGATGAACCATCCTATTGCAATGAGATCAATACCGAAGGAACCGAGGAAAAACCATGGTTCCATGGAGTAAAAAGATATCTCGAAGCTCAAGAGTACCCTGAAGGGGCATCCATTAACGACAGAAAGTTTCTAAGGAGGTTTGCTGCCAAATTCTTTCTAAGCAATGGAACCCTATACAAACGCAACCATGACTCGACTTTACTTCGCTGTGTAAACAAGAAGGAAGCAGAACAGATCATGGAAGAAATACACAATGGTACCTTCGGTACTCATTCCAGTGGACATACAATGGCTAAAAAGATTCTGAGAGCAGGTTATTACTGGTCTACCATGGAAACAGACTGCCATCATCACTCCCACTTTGTCACAAATGCCAGATATACGCTGACAAAGTACATGTACCTCCAGTTCCATTAAGCGTTCTGACGGCTCCTTGGCCTTTTGCAATGTGGGGTATTGATATGATTGGAGAAATCAAACCTACTGCCTCCAACGGACATCGCTTTATCCTGGTCGCTATTGACTACTTCACAAAGTGGGTAGAAGCAGCTTCATTTGCTTCTGTTACCAAGAATGTGGTGGCCCGGTTCATCAAATACAATCTCATTTGTCGGTACGGCATCCCCGAAAGGATTATCACGGACAATGGCACCAATCTAAACAACAGAATGATTACTGAACTTTGCACACAGTTCAAGATCAAGCATCATAATTCTTCTCCATATCGACCAAAGATGAACGGCGCGGTAGAAGCTGCCAACAAGAACATCAAGAAAATCGTACAAAAAATGACAGTAACCTACAAAGACTGGCATGAGATGTTGCCTTTTGCTCTTCATGGTTATCGCACATCTGCGCGTACTTCAACAGGGACAACTCCATTCTCCTTAGTCTATGGTATGGAGGCAGTTCTTCCAATTGAAATTCAGATTCCTTCCCTAAGGATAATGAAAGAAGCCAATCTAGACGAAGACGATTGGATTCAAACACGGTTGGACCAGATAAACTTGATTGATGAGAAAAGGCTCGCAGCCATTTGTCATGGTCAGCTATACCAAAAGCGTATGATCAAAGCCTTCAACAAAAAAGTCAAAAGTCAAGCATACCAAACTGGTGGCTTGGTTGTCAAACGCATCATCTTACCACAAGGTGATCCCAGAGGCAAATGGACTCCCACCTACGAGGGACCATTCATAATCAAGAAAATATTCTCCGGCGGCGCCATGTTGCTTACCACCATGGATGGCGAGGATTTCCCACATCCTGTAAATGCTGACATAGTCAAAAAATACTTCTCTTAAAAAGAAAAAAAAACAGCTCGCTAAGTTGAAAACCTGAAAGGGCAACTTAGGCAAAAATGAGCGTCTCGGTGGATTGAAAACCCGAAAGGGCGGTCCAGGCAAAAATTAGAGACTAAACAAATACTATCCCGGTAGGCTGAAAACCTGAAAGGGCGGCCTAGGCAAAAGTTAGGGAATGAAGCATACAACTGTGTTCCGTTCAGCTGCCTACTCACCGTCAAGATTCAACACCTCAAAGACACCGATCAGTCCAATCACTTTCTTCCAACAAGTGAGGGATGAGATGCTCGAAGACAGATTGGCAATAGCAGAGTTGAAACTTGACTGGGTCGTTTTCACATAGCTATTTATCTTCATAAATATTTTTCAAAACTTTCTGACAGTTTCCTACTTCTAGGATTGTTGTCTCCCTGTGCTAACCCGCCTATCATGGCTCTTTTCAATGCAGCTCTTTCAAAAATCACTATTTTCATTTTTTCTGTTTAAATACGTAAGCGTCCCAATGATAATTTTGAATGAACATATGCATTTGAATATGATTGATGTTTACCAGGAAAAACAGGAATGGCATTCAGGAAATGTCCCAATTATCTGGACATCATCCCATCAGAAGAAAACCACCAAGAGAAACGCATTTCTCAGCAAATTCCTCAAAAAGATTTTCTCTTCAAAAGAAGTCTTATCCCCCAGCAGGGTTGTTCCAGATTACTATCTTCAGAAGGTGTGATCCCCGCACCCAGACTTGGTCAGATAGTGCATCGGAGGATTATGCATCTTCCTCATTCCCATTTGAAAGGGCATCAGAACTTCCAGTTACCTTTGATTCCCCAAGCAGTAGTCAAAGATCCTTCAATAGGATACCAGGATTCTCAAAGAAATTCCCCAGCCAAGGGTACTCAAACAAGACAAAAGATCATCAACGATCACAATACATTCATGTCCAGATGACTAGTGGGAATTTATTTTTCCAACTAGAAGCTTGACACGCATCACATTCACATTCACATTCACATTCACATTAACATTCATACATTCATGCATTCATACATTCATACATTCATACATCATATTCATACATCATGCATCATGCGCATATTCATGCGCACATTCATACACAACATAACATGCATATTTCTCCGGGAATATCTCACATTTACATGCATCATAAACATTGCATATCACTAACTTGATTTTGCAGGTAGACGGATATCTTCAACAAAGATGTTCTCAATCACATGCAGTGTTCACCTGAATTCCATAAACAGTTCTCTCAAATATAATCAAGCCAAAGATTCATTCTGATCACTTACCAACTCAAAAACAGACATCACAGATCTAAAGCGATACCTCAGACGGTTCCAGAACGATCTAATATTGCAGATCTAAAGCGATACCTCAGACGGTTCCAGAACGATCTAACATTGCAGATCTAAAGCGATACCTCAGACGGTTCCAGAACGATCTAGCATCGAAGATCTAAAGCGATACCTCAGACGGTTCCAAAATGATCTAGCATCACAGATCTAAAGCGATACCTCAGACGGTTCCACAATGATCAATCTAAAGCGGAAAAACTTTGGACAAGTTCCGTAACGATTATCTTCCAAGACTTAAAGCGGTAACCTTGGACGGTTCCGAAACAGTCAACACAAAGACTTTCAAATCCTTCATCAAGATATAATCAGTGGATTCATTCTGATGAACAAACCATCAACCCATTCACCAGGTGGCATCTGAAAGCCCAGCTCAAGTAATGTGTCAATCTGCCAACAACATTTCGCAAACGACATTCAAATGCAACTTCCAACATCTCTTCTGATCAAGGTAAGTGCAAATTTTCAGGGCATCTAAATATTCAATCATCTTCTACCTTCAGATTTCAAACAATCTCTTCAGGTTTAAGAAGATTGAATAGGGGCAACTGTTATACCCCAAAATTTGCCCGCATCTTTTTCCAATCTGAAAATTAAGAGTCTCATATAATCACGGATTTTTATTTCAACAAATATCCTGACATATGAAATACTTAGTTTTTAGAATTTTTCTTATACAGTAATTTGGCTTGCAGTTGAATTTATTCTTACGCAAACGCCAAATACTGTTTATTACTTCACACATGCTATTTATTTATTTACAGATAAATAGTACTGACGCGATTGGTACAGAGTTAACTCTTTTTGCAGGCGCAGAATCAGGAAACTCAGACTGTACTGGTAACAAGTAGATTATTATTATCTTTGTTTCACACTAATTTTTGTACTATATTCCATTATTTTCAAAAATCTTTTCAAATCTCTTTTTCAAAAATCAAATCTCTCTTTTTTCCAACACTATCTCCACTTTCTTTCAAATCTTATTTCCACTCAAATTTTCCTTTTGTACGGAATCACACTATTCCCCAACGTCTCTATCCTTCTTTCCATTCTATAAATACCTCTCATTCTTCCATAAAACCTCACATCAAATTCTAATTCATTTCTCAAATTTCCACTTCATAATCTATTTTCTCTTCTTCCCTGACAAGAATGGCAAAGTGGATAGAGACACTGTCTCTTACAGTCATCACCATTGCTACGGTGATCATGACTTTCTTCTGCCTGCATAGTCCTGAGGAGTGTGGACCTGCAATGGTTATGCTCCCAATCATCTACATGTTATTGTTCATAGCATGGGTCATCAATCGTCATTCTTAAAATTTGTCGTATTTCTTATTTCTTAAATGTACCGTTTATTCGTCGTACTGTTCAATATAGTATGTAATATTTGTACTGTCAGTATTAAATGTTGTACTATTTGTCATAATATTGCTTAATTACTAAGATAATATTTTGTTTGTTTTCTGCCAGTCAAATATTCCTATTTCTGTGCATTAAATGATTTTTAGGGTTATTATCGGTAATTTTGCCCACATACCGTAAATATTAGTTATTTATTATGTCTGTGTTTTTCTAACAAGTCATGTAAATAAACTTTCATTTTTCACATAAAAACATAAAACAAAAACAACAAAAAAGAAAATTAACTTTGACTGTTGATTTTTCACTCTAACTGCTGTTTCAACACCTGGACAGTCAGTTGACAGCCAAACTTCTGGCAGTACAATTCTCAGTGTTTTGTACCATCAATCAAATCAATCTTTCACAATTCAAAATTCCAAGATTTTTGTTCTATAAGTCTTCTGAATATCACGCGATTAGCAGAGACTCAACACTGCACAAAAATCAGGTACGTTTAACTGTCTCCTACACAAACAGTCCCTGACTAGGGTTTTCTTGTTTTTACAGGAGAAACAAGTTTTTGAGAGCTCAAATGGATTTCATACACATCCATATATCTCAAAGTACCATCATACAAATTTTCAAACTTCAATTCACTCAGACGCACCGTCAGCAGCTCAAACAGTCAACAGACGACCCGTTTGACCAAAAAAGTCAACAGACAGTCAAAAATGAAATTTTTTGTCAAAATCCATATTTTGTCAAAGGATTCATCATTTGATCATTGGATGATCATAATTCATCAAGGAAAGATCAAAAATCAACAAAACCCTGAGATTCAAAATTAGGGTTTTTGCCTGAAAAGTCAACTCAACTTTGACTGATCATAACTCTCTCATCCTTCATCCAAAAAATTCAAACCAAAGCTCATTTTGAAGGAAATTCAATTATCTTTCAAATTCCATTGATCCCATGGTCATGGGATTCACCATTTGAAAAATATGATCAAAGACATTACAGGTCATTTTCAAAGTCAACAAAAAGACACTTTTTTCAAAAGGACACACAAGGAGCATCAAAAATCATTTTGACATGAGACCAAAGACATTGGTTAGAGGACTCTTTGAGGTTTCCAAAAAGTGCAAGATCTCCTTCATATGACAAAAATTGAAGGATTTACACCTTGTTAAAGTTGGCTAAATTTTGGAAAATGCATGAAACCAACATTGTTCAAAATGGCATTTTTTCCAAAAGGGGCCAAGTTTTTATGGTTCAAACATCTTTGCCATGTTATTATGGGCCTCCCACGACCAAGACTAAGCCCATACCTTTTTTATCCATTTTTTGCATGATTTTATCTTACTTTAAGATTAAAATTAAAAGGAAAATGCATGGATAATGGTAGCTTAACTTCCAAGCATGACTCACCCCTAAGGAATCTTCATCTTCTGCAGAGAATTGAAGGGCAGGGCAGGTGCATTGAAGGAGAGCAAGACTTGGTCAATTTTTTAAAGGTTTTTAATATTAAAAAACCAAAGTTTCAACAAAGGCAACTAAGGCACATATTAGCTTCAATTCTAAGCACACATAGCTTATAAATAAGCTATCTTAGTTCAGTAACAAAGGGAGACAAGTTCAGAAGCAAAGCTTAGCATATACACACTTGTAATCACTTAAAAAGTTTCAAAGAAAATTCAAATTCGAATTTGTAATTTCAGTCCATTTCAATACAAACTAAGCATTCATACACCTTCCTTGAACATCACTGAAACTATCTCAATCAATTACAAGCCTTGAAGCTCACTGAATCGAGCTACACAGGTCAAAATTTGTTCAAACTAAAATCAATTCGTATCTGGTTATTCACACAGGTTTAACAAGATGTAGACATACTATTGAGTTTGGTTTGAGGTGTAGATCATTTCTGGAAACTTAATTGAAGTTTGGACACGTACAAACGAAATCACCATTTTAGGGTTCATAGCTTCAAAATTAGGGCTTTCCAAATTAGGCAAAATTAGAGGTTCTGATTAGCACCATTAGATTTGCATGGACAAGACGAATTGAATGGTACCATCGCGCCAAATTTATTTGCTTGTTTACCCCTATTCGTTATTTTGCAGAATTAGGGCTCACTTACAATAGCGCTTTTTTACAAAAACGCTGTAAAAGGCCTTGTCTGAAGGTTGAAGACGATGAGGTGTCTCCCCCTTATTGGTCCAGAAGCGCGCGCGTGTTTTTAAACTTTCCACTAATCCAGTGTTTTGCAGGTGTAACGTATCCCACGTGCCTCAATTTCTGGACCACCTGATTTCATTTAATGAGTCATCCAACGCTCCAGATCACGCGTGCACATCATACTCCCTCAATCAAACCACACAGGATCAGTATCCTTTTATTTTCTATTTTATTTTCTATTTTATTTTAATTTCTTTGTTAAATTAATTAAAAATAGTTTTAAATATCCAAAAAATACACAAAAAATATTTTTAGACTTCTAAAATAATATATTATTTTCTGAAATAAAAATATTTTATTTTTCTTTAAAATTTCAATATGTTGCATAATTAATTAGTATATATTTATATATTTGCTTTTTAATTATTCTAACCAATCAAAAAATCATAAAAAAAATTGTTCTTTATATAAAATATTGTTTATATATTATAAACTAATTTTGTACATATTTTGAATAATTTTCTCTCTAAGTTTTAATTATTTGTATAATTATTTGCATAATTATGTATTAATTAACTTAATCAATTTCAAATCAATTTCAAAAATTCAAAAAAAATTAGTTTTGTTTTAAAATTAATTGACAAATATTTTGTACATATTTTAAACTTAATTTCTAGGTTTAAATCTATTTTCATCTTTTTTCTTCATTTTAATTTAATTAATCATGCATTAATTATAATTAAAACCAATCATAAAAAATCCAAAAACATGCCTTTTATTTTTCTTGCAATTTAAAATTCCTAGATAAATGTATAGGATGTCAAATTCATGTAAATAGGCTAGTTTACATTTCCCGCACAATCGATGTAATAGCGTAGATTTACTTTCCGCACTTTACATTTCCGCACTTTAATTTCCAGCAAATATAAACTGCGTGTATGTCAAAGATAAAATTGAACCGTTAGATCACTAACTTCAAAGATAAATATCTGAATACAATCACAATCACACTTGCACCTCTTCAGGTAATCCCTTATCATTCTTTTCAAAATCAAAGTCAAAATTCCACTGTTTCGAGTACAAAATCGAACCTTGATGGTGCCAAGTGAAGGAGTCTAGAGCAACCTGAACCGGACACGAAGTTGTACAAGATGGAGACCATTTTTGAACCTGTATGCAATGCCAAACCTGTGAGGATATAAAAAACCAAACACCCCGATGACTTTTTATTCAATTGGAATATTCTGAAACATATAATTCCTACGTAGTCCGCGAGTTCGATACTTGAGAATTTACTCTATTATTACTACATCGGTAAAAATAGTACACTTGCTATTTTACTGGTCAGTAATGTTCTGCGTTTTGGGGTTTTTTTGAGCAATTGAGTTTGGACCGGAAAGTGAGATATTTTCTAAAGTGGCTAAGAGATATTTGTGGGAGAAGAGATAAGAAGGAAAAAAGGTAGAAAGAAAGAAAAAGAAAAACAGAAGAAAGAAGGAAAGGAAAAAGAAGAGAGAAAGAGAAGAAGAAGAGGAAAAGAAGAAAAAGTAGAGATTGGTGGTTTTTCATCCGAATCGAGTTCCGATCGTCGCTATAGTCGGGTAAGGGGGTGAATTTAATTTATCTTGAATGTATGATTCTTATAGTCTTGTTCTTGTTCTTGTTCTTCTTGTTCCATTTCTATAACTTTCTTGTGTGGTCTTTGTTTGATCTAAGTTTGTTTGAGAATGATTGTATGATGATTAAATGATATCCTTGTTGTGTTATGATGATTGATCATGCTTTCTTTTCCATTTCCATGGCTTGATTGGGTTTAAAGAAAATGTTAGGTTTTGAGAAAGATTGATGAATCAACCATGAAAAGTTTGATGTTAGGTTGTTCTTATGGTATGTATGTGTTGTATTGATGTTATAATGATGTATAGGTGTTATAGAAATGCTTATAAGAGTTTGGGTGGTGGAAATGGTGATTTTTAGGTTTCTACGAAGCTTAGGTCGACCTACACAGAGGTTTGCTTCGACCTGTGCAGCCTAAAAGGCAAAAATCTGCGTTTTCTACTGAATGCGTCGACCTATTGGGTCAGCGTGCGCATACCCGAGGGTGGCAGGAGTTCAATGCTTCAACCTATTTTTTCCATGCATCGACCTACAGCTTTTTCCATTTTTGACAGATTTTGTAACGATCATAACTTTTGATCCGTAGCTCCGATTTTGTCGCTGTTCGAAGCGTTGGAAAGCTAAGGCAATAATCTACACTAAGATTTAATGAAATGATTCTTATGATGTAGTCTCCTATTATTTTTATTAGGATTTAGTGGTAGAACTAAGTAGGGTTAACATATGAAGTATGTTTATGTTTTCCAAACTTTGAAAAGTCGTATCTTTTAACTTGGGTGTTCGTTTTATGTGTCATTTGAAACGTTTAGAAGCTATTTCCATGCTCTATATGATGATGTAGGATGTAGTAGTGGTTGGTTGATTTTCATAAATGGTTTTGTGAACTAGTGCATGATAAATCATGATGATGTGTTGTGTGAACGTTATCGTATTGATACGAGGTATGTGATTAATTGTCGATAACATGAGATCATGTTCGTATGTGTTATGTATTAATGAATGTTCATTCTTGATATGTGACAATGTTTGGTTGTTTGTTGTTAACATGATGTGTGGCCTTATGGCAAGTAATTGTTGTTATGAGAATGATGTATTATCATTGTTGAATTGTTGTTATTACAACTTGTTGATGATGTATTGGTGAAGTTGTGGGCCGATGGCCAATATTAATTTGATGCGTATAAGTGTGTTATATGTTCATCTATACCGATGTGGCCAATATGTTTTGACGGTGAATGTGTGTTGTGTGCTTATTAATGCCTGTGTGGTAATTATGGTGTGATGTAATTAATAACGATGTTATTAATTGGTGATGTATCCTTTTGGATAGAATATAAACAATGTAACGTGAGTGTATGATCGTGTTATATTGTTGATGATGTTGTTGTCATGTAATAGAGTCATATATTTGCGCATCATAACATTTCAATATGTTAATGACATAATGTTGTTAACAGATGGCCTGCGGGCATTGGTTACTAGTAGGAGCTTAATGCTCGGTAACGGTATATTAGCCTGAGTGGCAAGAGGTCATCAGTGGGAGCTACATGCTCGATGACGACAACCTGCGGGCTTCCTGAGTGAAATAAAGTCTCAGCATAATGCTCAGCAAGGGTCATCAGTGGGAGCTACATGCTCGATGACGATAGCCTGCGTGGCTTCCTGAGTGGTATAAAGTCCTAGCATAATGCTCGGCTGGTGTATTTGTCATAAGGACAAGGAGGAGGTTACTCCGGATTTGGTACCACATGCATATGCATAGTCGAGTCTCATTCATCATTGGCTGTCTTTAAAATTTATGTTATCATTCATGTGTCGCATTACTTATATATTGATTGTGGTTGACTTAGTGGATTACGTTGTTGTATGAATCTTGATGATACTTGTTAGCATTACTATATTTATCATGCTTCTTCATTATAAATTATATTCTCACCCTCCTTCTGATTTGATGCTTGAGTGGCATCCTGCAGATTAGCCGCTTTGGGAGTCTTTTGGAAGAGGTGGTTCTCCAGTTGGTCTTGTCAGTTGCTCTGATACGTAACACCGGGGAGTCGGGAGTCTGTTGTTATTTACATGACTCTTTTGAACATGTATATGTGATGATGTGCTGATGTGTATTGTAAACATTTTGTTTTGGAAAACTCCTCTTTGAGAGTGATATATATATATATATATATATATATATATATATATATATATATATATATATATATATATATATATATATGTTCATATCTTCCGTGTGTTATGTATCGTTTTATAGGCAGGTGTTGTATGCTTTTGGCATCGCTGATGGTCGTTTGTTTTTTAGGTGTTTGTTTGGTTACTTAGTATAACATCCTAATTGTTTATGTGTATCAAATTTTAATACTCTGATATTTTTTTACCTAAATGCTTGGGTAGAATTGGGGTGTTACACTTGAGGAACTATGGACTGGAGTAACTTTGACTGGGACTCAAAAAACTCGGTCCATCAGCGGTGCAGTCCATAAATCACAAGAAAGTATTTGGGGGCGAAGGGGTGGGGTCAGGTGGTGAGTATGTGATCCAGCCTGGCCCAACCCTTCTCAGTCGCAACTCATGGGAAACGTGTCAAGCCATGTGTTATGCAATAACTGAAGTCATATCATCTCATAGGTTAACCGCCCTAGACACCAGAATAAATATTGTTCTTCGTAGTGGCTCCTGGATCAAGTAATCGAGCCTATAAATACACTGGCTAGATAGCTAGGTAATCCATTCACTTTTTACATATCAGAACACAAAGCCCTCTTACGCATATCATTGCAGGCAGGTTAACTCCTATTATACTCATTGAGAGTACAGGATCATTTGTGATCAATTTTATCCTCTTCCCAACAAATCCCCAACCTAATATTTGATTCTAATATTGTTTTTCTCTATTGAGATTAGCTTTATCAACAACAAATCAAGCCATTAAATAATTAAATAATTAATTTTTTGAGTTGCTTGCGGTATACGTGATCTGGCCAAGACAATCGCTAAATCACTCTACGATGCATCTCTTTGTTGAGTTATGCTCAAATTGAAATTCTAAAGTAAAAATAAACATAAGTAGAAAGCTTTAAAAGAAGGCAGTTTTACATGTATAAATTAAGTATTCAGACATACACTTCATTATGCTCATTAATAAAAATTGAGCTAACATCCGCACCTAAACAAATTCCTTTTTGAATTTTGGGTTGTAAAGAACAACAATAACATATTATACACAAATGCACAACATGACCATATAGCATTTAGTTTTTCATGTCTAAAGCAGGTTACATATGTTACGGCTGAGATTCCTGTGGTTCCAAAGTTGGAGCATTTGAAAGTGCTGGCACAAGGAGCTTAGTGAAGTTACTAGCGATGGATTTGAAGAAACAGAATGAAGTAACTAGTAACAGGAATATGTTAATGGTATACCATTTCCAGAATTCAGGGAGGAGAATCCAAAGGAGTGTCTCACATCCAACAACACCAGTGAAGTGGAACATGATCATAGTAGTCGGTAAGTTCAGGTCAGCTATGGTTGTAACTGCGTGGCAAAATAGAGATGTCAAAAACAGGAAAAAGGTTGGGGAAGATGGTTGGAAAGGATTGGTGTTTGAACCTTGATACTTAATTCCAATGGAACCTAACTCCAAGCTCATCAGAATAGTATACACTTTATGCATACTCATTTTGTTGTGTTGATTGAAGGAGAAAAACAAGAGAATACTTGTTACTGAGTGAATGTTATTGCTAGCTATGAGAAAGGTATAAATAGTCACACTTGAATCGTTGGACGTTAATATTAAATTGACTCATATTGTTGTAATTCAGTTCACACTATAGGCTATTTCGGTTTCAAGGTCTCTGACTAAGGGCATGATATTTCTACCTTTATCTATATTATTTTACGGTATTAGTCAAGAGTGGAAGACAATATATTTAACGCTTTACAGATCACGCAATTTCTAATCTATTTTCGCTTCAATCTATTTTTCTCTCATCATCTTCAACTTCTCTTTCCACTATCTTTTCAATCTTCAACCTCAACTTCTCTTTCAACTATCTTTTCTCTAACTTCAATTTATCTCTAACTTTTCTTTCCTTTTCCTTTCTATTTAATTATAATAAAAAATTTATACTACTATGAAAAATTAGCCCATGTCAATTAGACATTTTTAAAAAATATTTTTGCATATTTATTTATAATATATCTAATCAATCCAACTCAAACCAATTTCTCAATTTAGATTTTATCGAAAAAATGTGCAGATCCAATCTAAACAAATATATATGTTTTTAATCGGTTAGGACATGATATTCTCTTGAAATCAATGGATTTTAGTTTAAACCTTGATTAAACCTAACTCCAAGCTCGTATATGCATTTTTATTTATTTATTGAAAGAGAATACTTATGACTGAGTGAATGTTAGACTTAGTGCTAGCTGTGACATTGGTATAAATTGATCAATGATGTGCGGTGATGGCGTCATACTTTGTTCAGTTCACACTATGGCGTCTCTGACTACAATATTACAGAGCCCGCAATTTCTACCTTTATCTATATTATTTTACAGTATTTACAGATCACGCAATTTCTAATATATTTATACAGAATAATGTATTGAAAGGGACATTCGAATGCTTCTAACTCTCCAGCAAGTTTACAAATGTCCCAAGTAAAATCTATTATAATATAGTTTAAAATATAAATATAATTTGGTAGAAAACACAATAATTAATTGATTGTATAAAATACTTTATATATATATATATATATATATATATATATATATATATATATATATATATATATATATATATATATATATATATATATATATATATATAAATTAATGTGTGGTAACCACCACTATCTTTAGTAAGCATTATAAGAGAAGTGGAACCATCACATTATAATGATTGTCTTTATTTAGATTTATGGTAGTAGAGTTTTATCATTAAGATTGAGAGAACCAAAGAGTCCTTATCTTGATTATCAACCTATTTGTATTCTATATCAGTTTCCTTCAAGCCTATATAAAGGCTTAGTAATGCTAAGTTGAGAGAAAGAAGTGTGTGGTGAATTCAATAAAAGCAGAGTTTTTCAATGGTCATCCACCAGTAGAAGTATAGTGCAAAAAGTGACGAAAATTAATTTTTCTCCGCACAATCCTGTAACACTATAATTTATCACATACCACCTCTAGAATACCACCAACAGAGTGGTATCAGAGCTGCAGATCCTTGCAGTTGCAACAAAAACAACAAAAGTTATGGCTTCCACAAACAACCCTTCCATAACTTACAGCAATGTCAAAGTTCCTCTATTTGAAGGAGAGAACTATGATTTTTGGATTGTTAAAATGGAGACTCTATTCACATCTTTGGATGTTCTAGGGTATGTCTAAAATGAGTATGAAGAACCGGCACCAACAGAGGCTGAAAAATTAAAAGAAAAAGCTGAAGAATCAAGACAACGGTTTGAAGAGTTGAAGAAGAAGATCATAGATGCTGAAGTTCTCGAGATGATTCAAAGAGGAGTCTCTCTATCCATTTTCCAAGGATTATGAGAGCTAAAACATCGAAGGAAACCAAGAGTATCCTACAACAAGAGTTCGAAGGAGACTCAAAGGTGTGAACGGTGAAGCTTCAATCTCTTAAGAGAGATTATGAAAATGAAAGGATTAAGGAGAACGAGAGCCTGAACGAATACTTCAACAGGCTCTCCGAGTTGGCGAATCAGATGAAGTCGCATGGTGATACGATAGAAGATCGCAGAATTGTTGACAAATTTCTGATTAGTTTGACAACAAGATTTAACCCAATGGTGGGTGTGATAGAAGAAACCAAGGATCTATCAACCTTGACTGTTCAAAGGTTGATGGGGTCTTTGAGATCTTACGAGCAAAGGATGTTACAACATTCTGAAAAATCAATTGAGAGTGCCTTTCAATCTAAACTCAACATTCAGCCCAACAATGATGAAAATAAGCACCAAATACAAACTAGAGGTGAGTCTTCTAGAGGTGACAGATTTGGAAGAGGCGGAGGAAGAGGTTGAAACTCACGTGGAATATCTGGAAGAGTCGCAAATGGCGGAAGATGGAATGAAGCATCAAACAAATGGTGCAAAATTTGTAACATCAACACTCATGAGGAGAAGGACTATTGAAACAAAGGCAAACCGTAATGCCACAATTGCAAGAGATTCAGGCACCTTCAAAAGGATTGTCGTCTTGCAAATCAGCAACATGCTTTGTACGCAAAGGGAGAATCTGATGAAAGAAATTTGTTTTTTTCTTGTCAAAAAGCATCGCATGAAGAAGGTAAAAATGTTTGGTATTTAGACCACGGCTGTAGCAACCATATGACCGGACAAAAGGAAGCATTTATAAATATTGATTCTTCATTCGGCTCAAAGTTTAAATTGGGCAATGGAGAACATGTCGAAGTGAAAGGGAAAGGAAGCATTAGATTCACCACGAAGCAAGGAAGCAAAGTCATACATGACACGCTTTATGTGCCGGAATTAGACGAAAATTTTCTTAGCATTGGACAACTTCTAAAGCACAGCTATTCACTAAACTTTGAGAATAGAGAGTGTAGAATTTTTGACTCAGAAAGAAGAAGTGTTGTTGTTGTGAAGATGACTACCAACAGGAGCTTTCCACTATCTTTCAACTATGAGAAAAATGTAAGCATGAAGGCTAGAGAAGAAAATGACTCATGTTTATGGCACAGGAGACATGGGCATTTGAATTACGAAAGCCTTAAGTTACTCTATCAAAAGAAGATGGTGTATGGGCTGCCAAGAATCGAAGAAAAATTGGGTGTGTGCGAAGGTTGTGTGCTTGGAAAACACCACCGGCAACCATTTCCAAAGGAAGGTGAATGGAGAGCTAAACAAGTGTTGGAACTTGTACACGCAGATGTGTGTGGCCATATGAATACTTTGTCTCATGACAAAATATGTATTTTATCATGTTTATTGACGACTTTACCCGCATGACTTGGGTAAATTTCATGAGACAAAAATCTAAAGTGTTTGTAATCTTTAAGAAATTTAAAGCATTAGTTGAAAAACAAAGTGGCATATTTATAAAGATGCTGAGAAGTGAGAAGTGATCGAGGGAAGGAGTACACCTCAAATTAATTTCATAAATTTTGTGAAGATGAGGTTTGTTGCACACTCAAATTTGCCCTCAAATATTCAAGACAGTTTGTTTCAAGAAGCCTCCTAAGCAATGGACCTCCAATTAGGGTTTTGATTTCTCTCAAGGAAATGGAACTTCCAAGGCCTCAAGTGGACTTCACAGTCGATGCAAGGTAATGATCTAGGCTCTTCGGAGCTGTTGGGCAGATCGAGCTTGTTTTTTGCCAGCGCACTGATGGTGTTTAGCCCCTTCGACGCAGCCTTAAAGCATCTCCTTGCAGCCTCGATGTCCCCGTGGAGGGTGGCGAAGAGACCCTTGGAGGTGTAATATTTCATCTTCATGTGCACTATGGAAGGCACAAGTATCAGTTCGGCCAGCATCGGCCTGCCAAGGATGTGCTGGTAAAGTGAGGGGTAGTCTATCACCAGGAATTGAACTTTGATAGATCTAGACATTTCTGCGGCCCCGAATGTGACGAGCAGTTCTACGTACCTCACGGCTTTATAACTGTCATTGAAACCTTGTAGGTCACAACCTACGTATGGTGTCAGGTATGTTTCATCCAATTGCAGCATGGAGAATAGCTGTGAGTACATGATATCGACCGAGCTCCCTTGGTTAACTAAAATGCCTCAGAAATCAAAGTTCGTCATTTGTGCCAGTACGAGCAGGGGAATGCTTGAGTTAAGGGAACCGCCGGGGAGTTCCTCTCAGAAAAAAGCTATAGGAACGGAGGTGCCTCGGATCTTGTTAAGGGTGGAACTAGTGTTGGAGCTTGTACTAATGGGTTGCTCGAATTTTCTTTTGACCGAGCCCACGGTCATCTTGCTGCTCCCTCCCACCCGATATGACCAAGGCAGAGGTAAAGTTCTCCCGGGGACTATGTGTTGCTAGATATAAGGGGAGCGCGTCTTCGTCTGGGACGTAGAAGTCCTCTAGTCGTGTTACGCTCAAGGATACGGGCATACTGACATCATCTAAAGGGGGTTTCTCTTTCCCGAAATTTTTTCGTTTCTCAGGGTTCCTGCCGAGCATCATCCCTTTTCTTTGTGTATTTTTTGAGATGCTCGTCTCAGATCAGGATCTCGATGGCATTCTCGAGGTTGATGTAGTCTTCAGTGGTATGCACGTGGCTCTTGTGGAACTGATAGTATTTAGTCTTGTTTTTGTTTGGTTTTGCTAGCGTTTGTCGGGGAAAGCGAACCCCAGCCTCACAGAAAACTGCATTGGCGCACTCGGAAAATATTTTCTCGTAAGGCGGACAGCGACGTGTACTCATGAAAACGGCCAGTTTGTCCCTTGTATTCCCAAGATTCATGGGATCTTTCCTCTTTGTTCTTGTATCCTCCCCTATGAGATATCGAGGAGTCACCGGGCCTCGAGGATTTTGCATTCTTCTGGTGTCTCGAATATCGGGCAGTATTGGCTACTTCATTTTTCTCGTATTGAATGTATGTCTTGGCCTTGAGGAGGAGGGTGTCCAGGGTAAGAGGGGTCTCGATGCCAACTACCTTGGCAAAGTTGCCGCGGGGGCGCAGGCCTCGCTTGAGCAGATATTTCTTCATGTCATTTGTCGTGGAGACTAGGACGACTTCTTTGTTGAACCTCTTAATATATGTCCGGAGGGACTCGTCCTTTCCCTGGATTATCATCTCGAGTGAGGCATCTGATTTCGGATGTAGGTGAGAAGCTGTGAAATGTTTGAAGAACATCCTCCCTAACTATTTGCACGAGGCGATGGACCCATAAGGGAGGCTCTTGTACCAGGACATGGCCCCATTTCTTAGTGTTATGGGGAACAACCAGTATTTGATGGCGCCCTTGACGCCACGATAATTGAGGAGAGCGTCGATATTTTTGATGTGCTCGTCAGGGTCGCTTGTTTCGTCGTAGGTGCCTAGAGGTGGAGCTTCTCCAATCCTTTAGGTAGTCGTGTAGTCATTATTTCAAGAGACGACGGGCCCCGAGGCACGTCTTTGTTGCTGGAGCTAGGAGATCGGGCAGGAGATGTGTTGCATCTACCGTATCGAGGACCACGTTCTTGGCGAGGAGAAGGAGTTCTTAACCGGTCCTTCGAGTCGAGCGGGGGGGGGAGGAGAAGGAGTTCTTAACCGGTCCTTTGTCACCGGGGAGCGCGGGCTCCTGCGGGGAGGTATGCAATCATGTTTCTTGACACCTAGGGATTCTTGTTCCTCGTGAGTCGAGCGGTGCTCTCTATGTCGCAATGATGGACTCCGGGATTCTCTTCAGTGTCTCCGCAGAGGAGATCTAGAAAGGCGTGCTTTCTCTAGTGCTCTGATCCTCTTGTTCTGGTGCATGATTAAGGAGTTTGTCTTGTTGAATGCCTCGACCAAGACTGCTAGGATAATGTCGGCATTGGTCGGCATAGGAATCTGCTTGAATATTTCAGGTGCATCCTCCAGAACTTTCTTGATCTTGCCAGTGTCATCGAACTGAGTGCCAAGATCGTGTGCGCCGTTCAGAGAGGGGGATGCGGTGGCTCCGTCCCTTTTCGGAGGAACTGCGTCCTCCAAAAAGGGATTCATGCTGGCAAGGTTGGTTTGGTGCTCGGGAGAAATGACGGAGGGGTGAACATTGCGGTTGTCGTTGTGACTGGCCATGGTTGAAATCTTGAAAAACTGTTTGGATCTTTGGTTTCCAAGGAAAGAAAGATGGGGAGAACAGATGTTCCCACAAACGGCGCCAATGATCTTACCGGTTGACTAGAACCTGAAAGTGGGCCAGCGACTTCGCGTATAATGTTGGTAATTTAAAGGAAGGTGGTGTACCTATAAGGCACTCCAATGCAAAAGTCAATAGGTCATTGGTCCATATGAGAGGGTTTTTATAATGTCCCCAACACTTGACCATTGGTCCATATTTCGGTTGGATCAAGGATCCAGGCACAAAATATGTGACATACGGGAATCTAGGCGTAAAACTAGAAATTCTGGAAGGCTGCCCGAAACTAGCCGTTGAGGCGAGACAGAGATGCATTTCTAGGAAGCAACGGTGCCCAGCGAGCAAGTGTCCATCTGTCACTGACGGAGGAGCAAAAGGGATGTCTTGGTGTCGGCTTACGTGGAGGTCTGGCCAAGGGTAGCGTTGGTTCGCTGGTCCGTTGGCCAGGTGAGGATGTGTCCTCGGCGGAGGGACAGGAGGAAAGGAGCTTCCCTTTGCCCTCACTGGTTGTGCCAAGGCTAATTGGCCTTCTGGGTGCAAAAGTGGATTGGGTCATGCCTGGACATTGGGTCAGATCGGAACAATAGTGAATAATCAGATTAACAAAATTAAAATTAAACAAAAATTAAAAATAAAACAAGTAACTCACTATGCCTTGTTGAGAATGTAAACAGCCTCTGGCAACGACGTCAAAAACTAGATGATAAAATTACCCTGCAAGTGTACTAGCAATGTTATCAAAGTAATGAAAATAAAATTCGTCTCTACGGGGATTGCGAACTTTAAACAAGAAATATTATGTGATGTAAATTAAAACAGTAAACGGGGGGATTTTTAAGATTTGTTTAGTCGAAAATGCAAGAAAATGTTTTTAAAGCGATAGTGAGAAAAGAGGTCAAGTCGTCTTATCATAATCTCATAATTTTAGTTGATTAATGAAACACGCATTAACAAACATGCACTGACTACAGAGTTATACGACAGACTAACTCTATCATTATACCCAATCCCTTGACGTATAGCTCACTAATCTAAGCGTTAACTCCCCGATCCCTCAGGCCAATTGTCCCGTCAAATTAGGCAATAGAGTGCGTTAGTCCCTTATTTTCAATTCCTAATCATACTATCCCTAGTCAATTAGAGAATTCAACAATTAAATTAGTTCAAATAGATAGCCCTAGGGTCAGTAGTCAATATTTATCAATATCGATTCCAATGACGTAACAATCAAAACATAATGTGCACAATCAATAATTGAATAATAACAATAAGTTAGAACAATACATTAACATCATCCGATCATATGTCTCAATAAAGTAAAACAGGTTCATCATCAAGTTCGACCTAAACTAGGAGAATCTAACTACTCATGTTTAATTAAAATTGCAGCAAAACGTCACTTTGAGGACTTGGTCGAACTCCTATTTTTCTCTACCTTTTCCTTATAAAGCGGATGTTAAACGTGTCGAAAAACTGCAATGCGTGCGCGCTGCCTCTCAACGCGAGCGCTTTGTGCCATCAATGCTTCAACGCGGGCGTGATACTTTTCAGCGCGGGCGCATTAGAAGATAGCGTGGGGACGTTGTTGGCGCGTATTTTCCAGAAACTTCAGCGTGTTTTTTGTTTCTTTTTTCACCAATTTTTTCACTATGTCCTT
Source organism: Vicia villosa (assembly GCF_029867415.1). Taxonomy (NCBI): domain Eukaryota; kingdom Viridiplantae; phylum Streptophyta; class Magnoliopsida; order Fabales; family Fabaceae; genus Vicia; species Vicia villosa. Next base: position 277,308 of record NW_026705510.1, on the reverse strand, counting down.
TTCTCCACCCAAAAGCAATTATTTAAGCTTTTTTCACTTAAATGCTTCTAACTTGTTTGATTCTTCTCAGAATCCGACGATTTTTCATGCTAAATGATGTGCACTAATAGCCCGTCATCAGCCTCCAAGGAATTTATGAAAAGAGAAGAAGATAAAAAAGTTCATCTTTTTCTTAGCTGCCTTGACAATGAGCAATTCACTGATGTCAAAGCCACAATTCTACTATAGTGGATCATCTACAAACTAGATGCAGGAGCAGCATTCGATTCTAGTGGCAGAAAACAAAAGTGGCGAGGCGGATCCAATCCAAATTGTGATCATTGTGACATAATTGGTCACATAAAATCAAAAAGTTTAGAGATAGTTGGATACCCATTCAACTCGGACATGCGAAGACTGCAACGTGAAAAGAAAAGCAAGCTGCACATTGTGCGGCTCGCTTGGCAGCTGCTAATGGAATTCAAAAATGGCAGGATTGGATGAAGCAACAACAGGTCGCGCATTACATGGAATGCACATAAAAAATGGTGCAGTAACATGTGAAGGCATGACTGGTAATTCTGCCACACTACAATACTATAGCACTGATATGTCAAAAAACATTAACAAATTATTATAATTCCTCTACACTATTTGACAATTGGTAAAAAAAAGAAATTTTACATCTCCAAATAAAAATTATCCATTCAAACATACACAACTTTCTGACCACTAAATTTAAATTTTTAGAAAAAAAAAACAGAATTGCATTACATTTTTATACAAAATAATAAAATTTACTCGACGTATGCAACTAAAATATCCTGTATTTCGTTTCAATTCTATGTCCTTGAGCTTTATTTGATGAGCAATTGCATATTTGCAGCAAATTGAGAATAAACACAAACAAAAATCTACCAAACCAATCTTATTTACATGATAGCTTATAGTTTAAACAATTTGATTTGATTATCTTTTGTTAAAAAAATAAGTTATAATATTTTAAGTTGTTTGTCCAATTAGTATGTCATGGTTTATGCTTATTACTAGGGAAGTCATTTCTCGACGGCAGAATTTTCTTCTCTATAATTTGATCTATTAGTATTATCTAATTACATTAATTAGAATATTGATCTCATGTGTTTTATCTTTCATCCTAATCATTTTCTAACAGAATTTCCATATAGCAGTTTTACTCCATCTATTTTCAGTCATGCATATATAATATCATCTTCAACTGTTGTTTCAACTATGATAGAATTTCCATGTTTCGACTACGTGTGCGGTTAAGCCAGTATACTAAGTAGTCACAAATATTTAGAAAACCTTCATGATGTTATATAAGCATGAGCAATGCTTTTTCCGCAGAGAATTACGAAGTGCGCGCTAACTTACGAGGTCAATTGTAAGAGACAAAACATGGAGCAAATAATTCTACAGTATCTATTTTATCTATGTAACGTTCTTTCTGACTTCAATTTTCTCTATGATATTGGTGTTGTAAACAGGGTTTGGATATCAGTTTTAGTACTAACATTTCCGTTTAAAACTTTCATTTTGTCTTAATCTTAATTCTATATATTGCATAATAAACCAGTCTCTAAATAACTTTAACATTATACTAAATTATATCATGGATATCTTTATTCATTCAAAGTATTAAGTTAATTAAACTATGAAGCAATTGGTTAATGCATTGTTAAAGTCTATAGAAATTGTAAATTAAATGGACAAAATGATGCAAGAACAAGACCTTTTAAACCAATTGTTGCAGAATTGTTATAGATCAAACTTGAAGATGCCCTCCAAGTAGCTCATGAGATTAATTGAATTCATTCTCTAAACAACAACTGCTTAAGGCCTGATCCTGAGAACCGGGACTTATAGTCTTTAGTACCTATAGAACCACATCTCATATTCTTCCTAAATTCTTCTAGATCTTTGGACCTATAAAATCAACAAACCATGAGAATCTCAGAAAATCAAACACAAACCATAAAATGTATAGGAAAAGGAAATGCAGAGCTTCAAAGAAAAAAAACAGTAGTAGTAAATGAAATATTTAGAAGATTCACAGTTCGTGTTTCTTTACTTCATTCGAGCTCCTAGATCTTTTTCTTGAATTCTCTCTGCTTCTTGTGTTATCGTCTTGTGGTTCAGAACTAGTATTTCTTGTTCCTGTCGGGCCTGCAAATTGTTGTCAGCTAGAACTTGTTCATCAGGGTTTTCATTTAAATGGATTAGAACACGAAAAGGGTAGTGATATAACTATTTGAGGATAAAGTTAGAGGTTTCCCATAATTAAAGCTCCTGCAAAAATAAATGAGCTTTGACTTTCGGTCATGACCTTTACAAGAAATTGCGGATTGGTTTCTACAAATGAAAAAGACAACCAAATAGTATTTAACTTAAAGGACATGAATCTGTTGCCTGCATACTTGAAGGACAATCTCACAACAAGTGTTATCAAAAAGAGTTACTAATCATCTTAAAATTTTTTATCTTGTCAGAAAGAAAGCAAGCATAGTTATTCAGATAGCAAATCACTTAATATGTATTTTTTGCCTGCATACTTAAATTACAATGCCAATATGAGTTTCTTGCTAATCATATAAAACTTATGATCTTTCAGGAAAGAAAACAAGCATAGTTATTCAATAAATGTTAGTTGTAACTTAAAACAAGCTCTAGGGTACACAATATTTCAACAATACTAGAGCAAATGGAAACAAACATGAAAAACAACATTATTATATGCAAAAGGCAAATCTGGAAACTAATCATAAAGGGAACAAACAACATGAAAAGTCCTTGCTAATTTCAAAGTTGAGAGCACACACAAGTTGAAAAGTCAGATCTAAATGCAGCAAAATCTTACTTTGGGTGCACGGAGACCACCAAAAAGAATCATTCCAACGAATACGAGAATAACAGGTTGCATAATATTGCTTGATGTTTGCTGAAATCTGCAAATAATACATGTATCAAATACCATTTTATAAAACCCTTGTAGTGAAATCTAAATTCTTCAAGCTAATCAAGAACAGTGACAAACCAGTTATGAAACCCCTAAATTGTGAGAAAAGAAAAACATGAATTGCAAAAAATACATGAAAAATGATCAGATAAGTGAATGAGAAGCTGATAAAGCAAAAAATGATTGACAATACAACCTAGTCTCCTAAATTATGGAAATTCCAAAATGACTGATAGAATTGAAAATATTGTACACTGTCAGGCCTTTTAGATCGATCAATCTAGTCAGTGATATCTAATATGGTAGAGGATTTTCAGATCCATGGATATATAGAAATTATGTTAGGTGGTGGACCAAATTGCCTAATCTGTTACCATTTTGTGAAATCCGTATGGATCATTTTGACAAAATGCTAAGTAATAACAACAATTTAATTAAGGTAAGTGGCATTGAAATTGCAAAGATAAGGGGAATATATGGACCAATTCATCATTTACATTGCCCAAAGGATTGATTAAAAGTATTCGTAGTCATTACTAGACATAAGTAGAGTAGACAGCATTAAAAAGAAGGCAATTATAAATTGATATTCCATATATAAACTAACACACATCATTATGCTCATCCATAAGGAGGAAAGAAAACAGAACTGCATTACATATGTTTAAATGAAATATCTACCAAACCAAACCACATAGCATCTAGTTTTTTAATGTTTACAGCAGATTACAACTCTTAAGGCTGAGAAAGAGATGGTTCCGGATTCGGAGGTAGAATAGCTTTTGAATGTATAGCAAGGAAGAGCTTAGTGATACTAGTATTGAGGAAGTTGAAGAAACAGATGAAAGTAACTATTAAAAGGAATAGGTTGATGATATACCAATTCCAGAACTGAGGGATGAGAATCCATAATAGTATCTCACATCCAACAACACCAGACATGTGGAATATTACCATAGTAGTTGGTAAGTTCATGTCAGCTGTGGATGCAAAGATAAGGGGAATATATTTTTGGATGAACGCATAATTTTGAAAGCCCTTGTAATCCGTGCCGTTGCATTTTCGATACTATTTTTGGATGAACGCATAATTTTGTCTATTGTTTCCAAGTTCGTCGGGTGTGTGTCAAAGTCCTCACCTTTCGGTGTTTTTCATCTACCGATGAATTTTTGCTAGGCGTGATTCGTGATTGAGACTGTTTTGTTTTAGAATGTTTTGTATGATTTTTGTACTTAGGATTCGTTTCTTTTTCATGTTGTCGTTGTAGGATTGTGGTAAGTATTTACTTTGTTGGTATGTTTTTGTTTGAACCGTACAATTGTTTCGTTTTTCCTAATCTTGTTGATTCTTTGATTTTAACTTTTGAGATTTGAGTGTTTGGCCTTGTTTGAGAACAAACAAATTCAAGTTGGGGAGAGTTGTTAAGTGTCAAAATGTAGCTATTTTGTGTTTGTAAATAGTGGCACTTATCGATACTTTTTGTTAATACCGTTCGAATAATACCTCGTTTTGTGTATAAATACGTATACTTTGTGAATAGATGTATCTTCATATACTTTTATACTTTTTGATAGTTTTCTATTCATTTTTGTAGGTATTGAGGCGTATTTGGAGCATGAGCAATAACGTGGCGAAGACACGGCTTCAAACACACGATTTTGAGCGGCGAAATCAATTCATTCGGCGAATAAAGCTCAAAACCAAATAATAATAAATCACCAATTTGGTTGATATGTTGTCATTGTTAGATAGAGCATGGAATAAGCTTTCCAACGCTTCGAACCGGGCGCAAATCGGAGTTACGGTTCTCAAGATATGACCAAAACAAGATTTGCTGTTCTATTGAGCGGGCTAAGCGGGCTTGACCGCGCTAAGCGCGGTCTGGGAGCATTTTTGAGCAAGTTTGGCAGAGAGTTGGGCGCTTAGCGCGGGTTTTTGGCGCTAAGCGCGGTCTGGAGGCTTAAGAACAATAAAAAACAGCCCGCTTAGCGCGGTGGGCGCGCTTAGCGCGGTGGGCGCGCTTAGCGCGGTCTGCGACTTCAGTTTTGGTATATATGTTGTAAAATCATATTTTTTAGGTATGTTTTGGGTATTTTTGAACCCCAACTCATCAACCTTCAATTTTTGGTAGATTGAGCTTAGGAAACAACATTTGTGGCTTGTAATCGGAAGATTCTTGGTCGGGAGCTCGATTGATCGTGATTGACACCGCGAAAGATTTGGTTTTCTTCTCCTCCTCTTCTCTTTGTAACCACTTTTGTTGGGTTTGTTAGTAAGTTTACTTTAAACACATGGATGTTTGTTACTCTTTGTACTAGTTGTATAATATATTTGCTTTACAAATCTTAATCGGTGTTTCCTTGATCTTTTTGCTTAAATGCTCTGGATTTATGTTGTTTTAGACATAGACATCACAAATCTTGATTAGGGGGATATCTGTTAGCTTTTGATTCTAGACATAGGATTGGGGTTAACATCCACATAATATCTGAGTTTAATGTCTCTGTGTTGTTTGATCGGTTGAGACATCGTCGAAAGAGCAATATAGTTGAATTTCCGTCGATGTTGCAGAAATGGACATTGATGTGAGGGATATGTGGTGATTCTGACGAGTATTGTAGATTGAGTACGGCGGAGTGATAAATCTAAGTTTGTGAGGAGTAGTTTAGATTCAAACCAGATAAGCTATTCCCTATCAAGAATGAATTTATTTTATGTTCATATGTTATATTTTCCTTGTTTACTTTCAACCCATTTAACCCGAACTCAAGAACTAAGAATCCGTCGACGGCAGTTCAGTAGCACTAATCTCTGTGGACACAATAAATCCCGGATAAATATTTCCAAAACTTTTGTTGCTTGCCGCTATACCGCTTCAACAAAATGGCGCCGTTGCCGGGGATTGGTGTTTTTATTGATTTCGCATTGCGATAGTTTCTTTTTTTTGGAGTTTTGTGAATATCGTATATTTTGTGCATATTCTCATACTTGTATATTTTTTTATATTGATACATGTTTATATTTTCATACTTATACATGTTTGTGTGTTTGATTTTGTTCCTCTTTACTTTTGCTATTTAGCAAGGTGAAGTTGGCTAAACAAATTGAACTCGGATAGTTCGTAAATTCTAAATCTTCACTTTTCAATTTGTTTAGCCAATTAAGGATTTTGTAAGTATTGCGTTTTATGTGTATTTGTGTTTTTACACATACTTGTATATACTTTTGCTTTTGATTCGTTTGTTAAGTGTTTGGGCAGGTCGCTTTCTTTAGGTTGCGTTAGAGGCGAAAGCATTGGCGTACCGCGAGGAAGTTTCTTACCATTTGCGAAATAATAAAAGGCGTCGAGCTAACGACGTAAAACGAGCGCTTGTTGGGAGGCACCCCAACGGTTTTATTTTTCTGTTTTTCTGTAAATGAGATGCATAGGTGTTAAGTGGAGGCATACTGGAATTTCTGTTGTGTTGTGCTGGTTTTTGTCTTTCTGGTGTAGCGCGCTTAGCGCGGTCTGTAGCTTTTGGCCAATGAATTCTTTTTAATGATTCATTTGACTCGCCTTTTTCCCACTTACACCAAGGCTTTATAGTTTTGTATTTTATAGTTATAATTTTAATTCTTTTGTTGTTGTTTAGACTCAAATTTTGGCTCGATTACTTGAAGTCGCATTTGATAATTCTTCAATTTTGATTGACTCAACATGCCAATTGTGCGGTAATGATTGTTCGAATTTGTACATAGCAAGGTACTCGTTTATCGCTTTCTATAGCATAGCATGTTCATGAGACTTTTCATTTGTACAATTTTCATATTATTCATTCTTTTTGCATAACTTGCTCATGACTTGAATCACATTAGTTTTCCCTTTTTACCATAAATGTGAGGTGGCTTTCCAATGTATACATATGCGAGTGACCGACATTTCTTGTTTTACTAGATATTATTATGTTTAATCTGTCATTTGTATTGATTTTGTGACTGCACGAAAGTGATCAAGACACTTGTTTGATTTTGAGCACAACTACCATAGTCAAATATCAATTCACCTTGTGAGAGTGTGAGCATTAGTAACCCCCTTTGAACCTTTTTGTCATTGTCCATATTGTTTTTTCTTAATGCTTGTCTATGAGCGTTTGGTTTTCAATTGTGTATGGATGTTGATTCTTTGTTTTCTTGAACCCTCAACTATGATTTATAGTTTGAATTTTTACCTTGCCTTAGAAAGTAGGGAGTATTCACTTTATGTTATGGTTGGATTCAAGTTGGGGAGGGGATGTTTGCCTCTTTATAATGTGGGTGGTATGAGGTTATGAAAAGAAAACAGAAAAGAGAAAAAAAATGGAAAAAGAAAAGAACAAAAAGAATTTGGAATAAGATTTGTGTTAATAAGTATTGTGTTTGGTGTGAAACATGTGGTTAAGGAAGAAGTTTGATTGAAATTGTATTGTTTGAAACTTTGTGGAAGTAATTACTCCCTTAGGTTTAGGCAAGTTTTTGTTTCGATTAGCTTTAGGACTTACCACTTGTTTGTTAACCGAGCCACATTACAACCTTGAAAGCCCTTGTGATCCGTGCCGTTGCATTTTCGATACTATTTTTGGATGAACGCATAATTTTGTCTATTGTTTGCAAGTTCGTCGGGTGTGTGTCAAAGTCCTCACCTTTCGGTGTTTTTCATCTACCGATGAATTTTTGCTAGGCGTGATTCGTGATTGAGACTGTTTTGTTTTAGAATGTTTTGTATGATTTTTGTACTTAGGATTCGTTTCTTTTTCATGTTGTTGTTGTAGGATTGTGGTAAGTATTTACTTTGTTGGTATGTTTTTGTTTGAACCGTACAATTGTTTCGTTTTTCCTAATCTTGTTGATTCTTGATTCTTTGATTTTAACTTTTGAGATTTGAGTGTTTGGCCTTGTTTGAGAACAAACAAATTCAAGTTGGGGAGAGTTGTTAAGTGTCAAAATGTAGTTATTTTGTGTTTGTAAATAGTGGCACTTATCGATACTTTTTGTTAATACCGTTCGAATAATACCCCGTTTTGTGTATAAATACGTATACTTTGTGAATAGATGTATCTTCATATACTTTTATACTTTTTGATAGTTTTCTATTCATTTTGTAGGTATTGGAACGTATTTGGAGCATGAGCAATAACGTGGCGAAGACACGGCTTCAAACGCAAGATTTTGAGCGGCGAAATCAATTCATTCGGCGAATAAAGCTCAAAACCAAATAATAATGAATCAGCAATTTGGTTGATATGTTGTCATTGTTAGATAGAGCATGGAATAAGCTTTCCAATGCTTCGAACCGGGCGCAAATCAGAGTTACGGTTCTCAAGATATGACCAAAACAAGATTTGCTGTTCTGTTGAGCGGGCTAAGCGGGCTTGACCGCGCTAAGCGCGGTCTGGGAGCATTTTTGAGCAAGTTTGGCAGAGAGTTGGGCGCTTAGCGCGGGTTTTTGGCGCTAAGCGCGGTCTGGAGGCTTAAGAACAATAAAAAACAGCCCGCTTAGCGCGGTGGGCGCGCTTAGCGCGGTCTGCGACTTCAGTTTTGGTATATATGTTGTAAAATCATATTTTTTAGGTATGTTTTGGGTATTTTTGAACCCCAACTCATCAACCTTCAATTTTTGGTAGATTGAGCTTAGAAAACAACATTTGTGGCTTGTAATCGGAAGATTCTTGGTCGGGAGCTCGATTGATCGTGATTGACACCGCGAAAGATTTGGTTTTCTTCTCCTCCTCTTCTCTTTGTAACCACTTTTGTTGGGTTTGTTTGTAAGTTTACTCTAAACACATGGATGTTTGTTACTCTTTGTACTAGTTGTATAATATATTTGCTTTACAAATCTTAATCGGTGTTTCCTTGATCTTTTTGCTTAAATGCTCTGGATTTATGTTGTTGTAGACATAGACATCACAAATCTTGATTAGGGGGATATCTGTTAGCTTTTGATTCTAGACATAGGATTGGGGTTAACATCCACATAATATCTGAGTTTAATGTCTCTGTGTTGTTTGATCGGTTGAGACATCGTCGAATGAGCAATATAGTTGAATTTCCGTCGATGTTGCAGAAATGGTCATTGATGTGAGGGATATGTGGTGATTCTGACGAGTATTGTAGATTGAGTACGGCGGAGTGATAAATCTAAGTTTGTGAGGAGTAGTTTAGATTCAAACCAGATAAGCTATTCTCTATCAAGAATGAATTTATTTTATGTTCATATGTTATATTTTCCTTGTTTACTTTAAACCCATTTAACCCGAACTCAAGAACTAAAAATCCGTCGAACGGCAGTTCAGTAGCACTAATCTCTGTGGACACGATAAATTCCCGGATAAATATTTCCAAGACTTTTGTTGCTTGCCGCTATACCGCTTCAACAAGGATTTAATCCACTAATCAACCTTGATTACAATGGTTTTCCACTTAGATACTTTCTAAGTCTTCTAGAGTATTATGATCACACCTTGATCACTCTAGGAAAATACACCACTTAGAAACTTCTAAGTCTTCTAGAGTCTACTGATCACAACTTGATCACTCTAGGAACCTTTTACAAATTAATGTAAAACAAATTCTTACAAGAGTATTACAATGCTTCTTAAAAAGCTATAATCACAACTGTGATATTTCTCTTAAGTTCTAAGCTTAAATCTCACTAAGATATTACAAGAGTAATGTGAGGTTGAAGATGAAATTTGAGAGCTTTTGAATTTGACAGCGTTTATGTATTTTGCGCAAGAGTTGTGTATCAATTCGTCACATTGCTTCTCATCATAACTTCTATTTATAGGCGTTATGAGAAGATGACCGTTGGGAGCATTTAATGCGTTGCGTGATCCGTACAGCTTTGCATTTAATGTTTCACTCTTTTGTCAACTACCTCGAGCCTTGCTTTTCCTGCATTAACTGACTTTGCCTTTAATAGCTTCTAACGTTCCTTTTGTCAGTCAGCGTAGCCTGTCATCTTGTACTTGCTTCTGATCTGATCTTTGTAGATACAACGTTTGAATATCAGAGTCATTCAGCTTGGTGCAGAGCATCTTCTTGTCTTCTGACTTTGAAGTGCTTTTAGCGTGATACCATACGAACTTCAGTGCTTCTGCTTCTGAACTCAAGTTCTTCTGATGCTTCATAGACCATGTTGTGATTCTGCTTGACCATCTTCTGATGTCTTGCGATAGCATGTTCTAATGTTGCATACTTGAACCTTCTGAGTCAGTGCTTCTTGCGCTGAATTGTGCATACTTTTTATATATTTTCTGAAATGGAAAATGCATAGGATTAGAGTACCACATTGTCTTATACAAAGTTCATATATAATGTTATCATCAAAACTAAGAATATTGATCAGAACAATACTTGTTCTAACATGGAGAACAACATGAGGTTCATATATAGTTGCCTCAATTTTTGTCGGTGTATAAGATGATGTAGTAGCTGCATATGCATGAGAAAGTTGTCCTAGGATGCTTGGCAGCTTTGGAGTACCGGTAGGGCGTGTCCACTAAGAGGTGGGATACAGACATGAGAGGATAGCCCATGGTGGCGGGGTCCATTAAGATATGAAGTTTTTAGCATATTAAATCGTTGATAATGTGATGTTGTCGACTTGAAGAGGATGATCACACTTCTCTGTGTGTGGCTGCGTATGGGAAACGCGGTGGTAGGTTGGATGGCGCGATGAAGGGATGTGCGATGTGGCGGCAGGATGGGCGGCACGATTGAGGTAGGTGCACGAATTTGTTTTTTTGCGTGTAAGTGTTTGAGAAAGAAAGAGATGGATCGATTAGGCTGTGATACCATATAAGAGAATGAAATGCTTGCCTTTCTCATTCATCCGAATAGTATAAATATACATCTATGTGTAACGTTTGGTCAACTATCTAATTAAGATACAATACAATTACCGGAAACTAATTATGACAAATTATAAACAAAATATTTTATTCCATCAATATCCACCCGCAGTTCATCAATGAAGGAAAAAACATAAAAGTTTTAGCATATTAAATGGTTGTTAATGTGATTGTGGTTGAAAAAGATAGCTACCTTGGTTCCATTAGGCACAAGATTTTGTAGGATTCTCAAAATTTCATTTATTCTTTCTTTCGCTTTTTCTCTATACAATGCAAAATGAGAAAAATAGTTAGAGTTAATCCACCACAACCACATTGGTTGGACAAAAACATAATATCATAGATTATTAGAAACTATAACAAGATTCAGTAGCGCTACCTCTACAAGATCTTGATTTTCCACTCAAATTGGATATTATTCTTTAAACAACAACTGCTTAAGGTCTGATCCTGAGAACCAGGACTTTTATTCTTCCTACATTTACCATTCCTCTTCTTCTTTGGTAGCTATAAAATCAAATAACCAAGAGAATCTTATAAAACCAAACACAAACTATAAACTGTGTAGCAAAAGGAAAAGATGTATAAACTACCTTTGTCAATATAAAAGAAAGGATGTATAAGTATGAGTCTTAAGTTTTCGGATGTCGAAAGAGATACATTTACCTCTACATAAGGAAACATCCTTGAACATGATCCAAATATTTCTCCTCATCTTATAAGCCATTAGCTTAGAATATATGGAAGAATAACTGATTGGAAAGTCAGAGATTTGCGATAAACTTCACAACATTTAGATAAAAAATGATAATGAAATTGAATGTGGTCACTAACATTTAGATCAAGTAAGAAAACCCACCTTAGATCAGTTGCAATAGGCAAGGCAAGCATGAGGCGGACGACTAGCTAATACAGAATCATTAGGCAGACTGCCTTTGGATCGATGAACAGCATAGTCGTCAGCCTAATCACCCAATATGTATCTGTTGCATGCACATTCCATAACAAGTGTTTCCAAAATGAGTTACTTGCTAATCATTAAAAATTATGATCTTTCCAAAAACAAAACTGAAGATGTTTTGATTGGCTGCATTTTATGGTAAAACATTCATGTGTATTCTGTTGTCTTGACTAAGGTCATGACATGTGGTGTGTAGTGTTAAAGGTTATGCAGGTTCTGGTTGTGTAAGCTAATACATGCTGTGAGTTGGATGTTATGCTCGACGTCATGACATCAGTGTTTGAGAGCAATAGCTGCTACATTTTCTATTCTATTTCTATTATGTTTCCTTATTTATCTCAGTCTTTATTTTGGGAAACTAAAGATTGTGCTGATTGTACATCAGTAATAGAACAAATCATGGTCTGTCTTTTTGGCACCCTGATATGTGAGAAGCAGAGAATTGAAGTGAAGAATACTGTTTGTTGTGATTTATGCAGAACAGGTACAACATCAAGATGTTCTGTGGAATGTCACGACATGCTCTGTGACATCAGTATTTGACAGCAGTTACTGTTATATTTAGCTGTCACGCGCCTGCTGAGCTGGAATATAAAGATTCAGTAAGTACTCAAAAGATGCAGAATATTCTATGGAATATTATGCAATCCTATGTGGCACAGGTTTAAAGGTCAAGAGAATCAAGATTAGAATTATTCGAGAATTATGCAGTTTCTAATTATGAAGATAAATTAGGAAACTTATGATTGAAGACCTTGTTTTTAGCAGAAAGTTTTCTGTGATTTGTAACAGCAAGGAGTGCTGCGATTTTAAGCCCAAGTCCAACTAGGATCAGGTTATAAATAGGAATCTTTGTAGCCTTGTAAATCTAACGATCATAATGTAGTCATTAGGGTTTGTTGTGTAGGTGAACCACCTGGATTGTGGGATGGTCACCGATGTGTTCCTCGAAGCCTGTAGGCAAGAGGTATATGTACTCACTCAGAAGCTGTGAAGCAATGAGTGTAGATGTGTCGTTTGATCGAAGCTGTGAAGCAAGATCAAAGTGTGTATTGGAAGTGGATCTTCTACTTTGACTATTGTCAGTGTGTTATCACATGAGGTGATTGTTGGTGAGAAGCTGTCAAGCATAGGCTAGGGGCTGGAGTGCTTGGACATCACTGCGGTGATTGGGAGTGGAATGGGGATATTCCATATCTAGGGAGGACCTAGGTAGAGGGGTCATTGGGTAGTGATTAAGTGAGGAGTTGTAAACTTGGAGTTTAACTCTGAATTGATACTGCTAATAGTGAACTTCATCACTGGCTTGGTAGCCCCCAGAGTAGGTTAGTTAGAACCGAACTGGGTAAACAATTCTCTGTGTTATTTATGTTTCTGCATTGTTTATTTGTAAGTTCAGTTTGGATGTCATAACATCGTGCATGACATCAGTGTGTGATTTAATGACTGTGCTAACATAGAATCTCTGCAAAGCAGATTTGTTTATGTTAACTGAACTGATATGTGATCCCAACACTTCCAGACTTCTGGATGTTAGAAGTAATAAAAATTGGGGGATCTGTAGGTACTGCCTCAGCTAAGCTGATGACAGAAAAGATGTCGTGACATTGTGTATGACATTCTGAGTCTGTCTTACCAGAATTTCAATTGGTATCAGAGCGGGCATCCTGTCTATTTCTGGATGAGATCCATGGGAGATACTTTCTGGTTGTTGGAGGTAGATGATTGTTTGAACATTCATGTTCATATTGTATGGTCCCTAGAAGTGGAGGATGGACCTATGTGTGGAAGACTGGACCAAACTGACCAAAACAGGTGTATTCTCTTGGCAAGGGAAGATGGTGTTATTGGTTTCCAGGATATCCAAATGATTCATGCGGGAGTGAAGTATTTGGGGTGTTTTATTCAGTATATAGCAAGGTACAGAGAAGAAGATTGTCAAAACCTTCATGCAGGAGTGAAGTTAATGATAAGGTATTCTTTGTGCTTATCTGTTTCTTTCGGGTCAGAATATTGGTTAGGTCTTGTTGTGTTACTTGAAGAAGAAGCAAGCATATTGTTGGATTGTTCAGCTGCAATTCTTGGATGCCATGCTTACAACTGGTTCTGGGAGTAAGCATTGTGTAATCTCTGTTGATATATGGCTATTTTCTGCTGCATAGCATCTGATGCATAATCCTATCTTTGAAAGAAGATCTCTAGGGTTATATGGTTTTCAACAGAATTTGTAGCAGATTGTTTTCAACTTTAGTACCAATGTCAAAGATACTTGAGATCTTTTCTCAAGTCTACTCATAAAGGCATGGTTATTGAGGTTGAAGAGGTTCAAATGATCAGTGTTCCTCATATTCATCTGCAAAGTTGTTTGATGATCTTCAAGATTGTCAAGAATTGTGTGTTCGTTACTGTTTGTATGTTGCTCTTTATTTTCTGCACTGGTTTATTAATCTGGTATAAGATGTCGTAACATCCAATATGACATCAGGGAATACTTCCAAAGCTTGTTCTTTTACAAAACCACCTCAGATCAAAATCTGGTTGTGATAACTGAGTTATCATTATTCATAAATGGTTCCAGTATTATTATGATAGTTTAGTATAGAGGTGTTGAACCAAAATTAAAGACCATCCTATCCTACCATTGCTGCGTTTATAATAGACCAGATGTCATGACATCGTATATGACATCTGGGTGCTGTCATACCAGAATTTAAAAGGAGATCCGTGTGTAATGAAAGAAGCCGACGTAGCTGAAAAATTTGCTGAACAAGGAGGGCTCATATGATTGGTTGAATGGTCCCTTGAAGTTGGAGGATGGACCATTATGACAGGGCAAGAATGAAACCTACATGTTGTTCTATGCCAAGGGAGCAGCTATGTTAGTAGGTTATTGTTGTTTGGATATTGATTTACTTTCAAACCCAACCTAGTGCACCTGGATTGATATGTTTGTGCAAAGGTTATTGTGTTAGGCCTGAGGTTTGTTGAGGATAAATTTTAGTTGTTTTCTGCTGCACGGTATTTTTGTTAACCTTGGTTTATGTAAGTATAGTCCCCTCAACTGGTGTATGAAGTATGTATAGGTATAACTCATGGATTTAATTGCCTCTGGTAGGGATGTTGTATGATGAGACTTTTATGTACAATGCATGGATAAGCGGTGTGGAATTTCCATAATTGTTAGTTTGAGGGGGAGATTTGGTTAACCTCCCCACGTCTGGTTCAGCCTTGTGTTTAGTTGGCTGTTGAACGGTGTCACATGGATCTGGCTGTTGCGTGACACATTTGTAAGAAAAGATTCATCTATCTCTTTCCTAAGGGTGAATCTAGTTGGGAAAGGATTTAAGATCAATTGCTATTTGTGCCAGGTACAAGTATTTAATTGATTATCCTTGGAGTTCAAGATAACTGATGTTCTTAAAGAGGTTGGAACATCTCTTCTTCAAGACCCTGTACAGGAAGGATAGTGCATTTGTTTTAAGATCTATCTCCTTGGTGCAACATAAACATATGATCTCTGAAAAACATTTCCTGGCAAGAAACATGCTCAGCTTTGGAGTGCACAAGAAGAAGAAGACATCATAATCTTGATGGTGGTTACCTGGATCAGTTTATTTCTGATCTATGTAAGGAAGTGCATTGGCTAATGTACACTGTGAAGCCAAGAACAAGTGGCAGTATTCTTGACATCATGGAAACAGCTTTGCTCAAGGAAGTGGCATTCTGGGTACAGCTAGAGGATTAGTCTCTAACTAGTCCTTCTCATGACTCATGCATCAGAGTGTCTGATGTCGTTGGAAAAGAAGCAAGGATTCATCAAAGTGTGGGCTTGGATGACATAACTGCATAACTGCGGGATGGAGGTTGCTTACTCAAACTTGGTTTCACAACCAGGTCTATGAGAGCATTGAACTCTGGTTCTGTAAAGGGAGGAAGTTCTTTCAAGTGGCAGAAGAAGGAACTGATGGCATACTGGTATGCAGCTACCAGTTGAAGAACAGATGTTCTGGTGCTAAACTTATGTAGTGTGAGTACATTTGTTTGGAACCTACTCCTGATCTGGAAGAGGAGACATCTGCTTTTTGTGTTGATTGGTCAGAATACAATCAACTGAACCTTCCATCCCAAATGTCAGTTTAGTTCAGGCATAAGCTTATGGGAGTTGGAAGTAGAGCTCAGTGCAAGTGAAAGGATTCATTCAGGTTTTCTTTTCAAGACCTCTATGAAAATTCAAGATGAGCTTATATCTGGTATGTTCTTTTGATCAAAGGAACCAGATGTGTGAACTGTTTTCTTAACCATAGAACAGTTAGTGGTGAAAACTGAATACTGTGTATCGTGCATAGTGAAATATGGTTTTGAATGTTGTGTGATGATTCAAGGGAGTCAGATTACTGTGTGGAATCTGAGGTATTTTCAGGAGTTATGTCATAAGTGAATCTGTTCCAGAAACCTTGTTGAGGGAATCTCCTCATGGGGTACAGATTGTGGCATCCATTATCTCAAAGTTAGAAGAGAAGTCTGAAGAAAAGTTTATTGAGATATGGCATATATTATCCCTTAATCATGACTGATGTGTAGCTGAGTTGATGGTGTTGGTCGTGCTTTCTTTGTCTTTCCCCAAGTGTCATACAGGAGATGTTGAATGAGAAATCCAAAGAGTCTAAATGAATGATGTCATAACAGATGTTGTAACATCATTGTCAAGAAGAATGCTTTCATGTATGAAGAAGAGATCATTTAGAAGGACCTGGTGTGAGCAGCAAATTCTATCTGAGTGACTAATAGGTTCTTTGACGGGAGACTTAGTACTTATTGGATGTACAGCCTGAATACAGATTCATATACTCTGTGTGGAGCTAAGTATGTGTATGAAGTGTCCATGGTCTGATTTGAACTATGCATCAATTATAGTTCTGTGTTATCTTCAATTAAGCATTAAGAAAGGCAATGGTTGGCTGGTGAGTTGATTCAAGAAGAAGAAACATATAGGAGATGGTGAGTATCTTGATGGGAGCTGGATATTTACATCAACTATGTGGAAGAAGAAGAAGATGTATGTGATGCTTTGTTTTGTATGTTACATCACAACACTTAAAGACACCAATAAAGATTAGGTTCAGACCTATCTGTTGAAGACATGTTCAAGAGCTATTTAGAAGTTTCTTCTATTTCAAGGTACATGAAGTGGCAGTCTGGATCTTGTGTAGCAAGCAAACTAAGGATTCCAAATTTGGAAAGTGTGGCAGTTCCAAATGACGAATGCTTCAGGTTAAGGACAATTATTCAAAACATCCTTATGTTGTAATTCTCAGGGGGAGTATGAAGTATGACAAGACATCAATCAGTGTAGGTGGTGGAACACTCAGAGATATTGATGAGATTTCAAGTCTGATAAACTAATGTCTCGCGTGATGTCACAATATCACTATATCCTGTTGGTTTGGAAAATTATCTAGAATCTAGCATGTGAAGGATGAAGAAGCAACATTAAGTCTGAAGTGACAGTTCTAACTTAATGTGGATTAGAATGAGCAGATTCTGATCTTGGTGATGTTAACATGTTCTGGCAATTCGTGTTTACTTTCATGATGAAGACTTCAGTAGTGAGTATGACTATGAAGACAGAAGTTTGGTGAGATGATCAACATAGGTGTGGATAAAAAGGATTCTTCTAATTCTAATTGGAGAGTATGTTAATCATTATGAGAAACATCATATCAAGGAGGATTTCAAATTATCTTGGCAGACCATGATCAGAGTGCAACTCGGTAGGGTTATGATCAACAAGTGGAAGAAGTGGCAGTTCTTTATGTTGAGTCTGTGGCAACCTTTCTATGGAAGCATCAAGTGTCAAAAGGTTATTTGTTAATTATTTCAGGTGGAGATAAGGTGGTAGTTAGTTGAATGTACTGAGCCGTTCAACTGTATCTTAATGTTATACAAGATGTTATAACATCTAAATTCTGATGTGAGTATATTTTGTAAAGGAGTTACTTTGTAATAGTGGAGTGTGTCAGCTAGTTAGTTGGGCAGAGGGTGCGCTCTTGAAGATATGAAGATGCGTCTTATATTTTCCATTCATCATTACAAGTTTTCTTGTATGAAGCACAAATTATCTCAGATAGGGGGAGTGTCTTCTTAGTTCAAGATATAATTCTAGAAAACTATCTTGGTATGTTATACTCTATCATCATAATGAAGGTGGTCCAAGTCAGTAGGAGCTTTTTCAACTTAGTTAGAGGAAGTTTCTTATGAAAAGGTTTATTTAACAAGATGTATCATTACAGTCAGCTTTTCTGGGAATGGTTGAATCTAATCATGTGCGTCTGGTATCCACAAATCTTGAACTCGTCTAGTGGCTGCATGTCAACAAGTGTTGGAAGGCACTTCACAGTTGCAATATACAGTCTCAAGGTGGTCATGTCATGAAGAGTAACTTTTAAGGGGGAGATGTCCGTTGCTTTGGCAACATTTATGGCCAAACAGGGGGAGAAGAGAGTGTCACAGATCATATTGAACAAGTTGGTTCTGTTCATGTTATGTGATAGTGTAGCTTGTGGAACTTGTTCAGCACGACTGATGTTTTGATGTGCTTTAGCAATTTTGCATAACTGGTAGTTTGCTAGTTGTTTTTCTACTATGTTTCTCTAATGTGGTGACAGAATGTTTTAGCCAAAAATTTGCCAAAGGGGGAGATTGAAGATGTTTTGATTGGCTGCATTTTATGGTAAAACATTCATGTGTATTCTGTTGTCTTGACTAAGGTCATGACATGTGGTGTGTAGTGTTAAAGGTTATGCAGGTTCTGGTTGTGTAAGCTAATACATGCTGTGAGTTGGATGTTATGCTCGACGTCATGACATCAGTGTTTGACAGCAATAGCTGCTACATTTTCTATTCTATTTCTATTATGTTTCCTTATTTATCTCAGTCTTTATTTTGGGAAACTAAAGATTGTGCTGATTGTACATCAGTAATAGAACAAATCATGGGCTGTCTTTTTGGCACCCTGATATGTGAGAAGCAGAGAATTGAAGTGAAGAATACTGTTTGTTGTGATTTATGCAGAACAGGTACAACATCAAGATGTTCTGTGGAATGTCACGACATGCTCTGTGACATCAGTATTTGACAGCAGTTACTATTATATTTAGCTGTCACGCGCCTGCTGAGCTGGAATATAAAGATTCAGTAAGTACTCAAAAGATGCAGAATATTCTATGGAATATTATGCAATCCTATGTGGCGCAGGTTTAAAGGTCAAGAGAATCAAGATTAGAATATTCGAGAATTATGCAGTTTCTAATTATGTAGATAAATTAGGAAACTTATGATTGAAGACCTTGTTTTTAGCAGAAAGTTTTCTGTGATTTGTAACAGCAAGGAGTGCTGCGATTTTAAGCCCAAGTCCAACTAGGATCAGGTTATAAATAGGAATCTTTGTAGCCTTGTAAATCTAACGATCATAATGTAGTCATTAGGGTTTGTTGTGTAGGTGAACCACCTGGATTGTGGGATGGTCACCGATGTGTTCCTCGAAGCCTGTAGGCAAGAGGTATATGTACTCACTCAGAAGCTGTGAAGCAATGAGTGTAGATGTGTCGTTTGATCGAAGCTGTGAAGCAAGATCAAAGTGTGTATTGGAAGTGGATCTTCTACTTTGACTATTGTCAGTGTGTTATCACATGAGGTGATTGTTGGTGAGAAGCTGTCAAGCATAGGCTAGGGGCTGGAGTGCTTGGACATCACTGCGGTGATTGGGAGTGGAATGGGGATATTCCATATCTAGGGAGGACCTAGGTAGAGGGGTCATTGGGTAGTGATTAAGTGAGGAGTTGTAAACTTGGAGTTTAACTCTGAATTGATACTGCTAATAGTGAACTTCATCCCTGGCTTGGTAGCCCCCATAGTAGGTTAGTTAGAACCGAACTGGGTAAACAATTCTCTGTGTTATTTATGTTTCTGCATTGTTTATTTGTAAGTTCAGTTTGGATGTCATAACATCGTGCATGACATCAGTGTGTGATTTAATGACTGTGCTAACATAGAATCTCTGCAAAGCAGATTTGTTTATGTTAACTGAACTGATATGTGATCCCAACACTTCCAGACTTCTGGATGTTAGAAGTAATAAAAATTGGGGGATCTGTAGGTACTGCCTCAGCTAAGCTGATGACAGAAAAGATGTCGTGACATTGTGTATGACATTCTGAGTCTGTCTTACCAGAATTTCAATTGGTATCAGAGCGGGCATCCTGTCTATTTCTGGATGAGATCCATGGGAGATACTTTCTGGTTGTTGGAGGTAGATGATTGTTTGAACATTCATGTTCATATTGTATGGTCCCTAGAAGTGGAGGATGGACCTATGTGTGGAAGACTGGACCAAACTGACCAAAACAGGTGTATTCTCTTGGCAAGGGAAGATGGTGTTATTGGTTTCCAGGATATCCAAATGATTCATGCGGGAGTGAAGTATTTGGGGTGTTTTATTCAGTATATAGCAAGGTACAGAGAAGAAGATTGTCAAAACCTTCATGCAGGAGTGAAGTTAATGATAAGGTATTCTTTGTGCTTATCTGTTTCTTTCGGGTCAGAATATTGGTTAGGTCTTGTTGTGTTACTTGAAGAAGAAGCAAGCATATTGTTGGATTGTTCAGCTGCAATTCTTGGATGCCATGCTTACAACTGGTATTAAAAGGAATAGGTTGATGATATACCAATTCCAGAACTGAGGGATGAGAATCCAAAGAAGTATCTCACATCCAACAACACCAGAAATGTGAAATATGGTCATAGTAACTGGCAAGGTGATGTCAGCTGTGGATGCAACGATATGACAAAAGATAGAAGTCAAAAACAGTAACATAATCGGGGATGATTGTTGGAATGGATTTGTGTTTAAACCTTGATACTTAATTCCAATTGAACCTAACTCCAAACCCATTAGAACTGTATATACGTTGTGCATACTGGTACTCATTATGTGTTGTGTTGATTAGTTTCGGAATGGAAAGAAATAAAGAAAGAGATACTCAAGTGAGCTATAATGCTATGTATATATATAGAGAGGGATGTTATTTAGACTTTAGTACGAGGTAATTTACCTACGAAACACACGAATGTTTATTTATCTTCTCTTTTCTCGTACCGCTATCATCTCACATATATATTAACTGGTTTTTTTTTCTTTTTTTTATGTATTGTGAAGAGAAGTAATGAACCGGTTTTCATATTTTGAATTAACCGAAAAGTCAGATTTAATCAACCAACCATATATAATATAATTTCTCCTCATTTTCACCTTTTTGTATTTTTAGCTTTATATTGAAAAACATTTCGTTTGTGGGTATTTTGTCTAAAAAAGGTTAAGATGAAACTAATTTGCATAGTCCCCACATTTTGTTGCGTAACTTTCTTCCATTCGATATATTACCTTTGTTTTGCATAGTCCCCACATTTTGTTGCGTAACTTTATTTCATTCAATATATTACCCTAGTTCAAAACAAAACAAAAAAACTGTAGTTGAATTAAGAGTTGTGTGTTATTCAATATTTAATTTTCTTGTTTTTTCAAATATTATTATCTCTTTATCTCTCTTAAATTAATGATGGTTGAGATTTTATCCATGACAAAATTGAGAAAAAAGGGGAGAGAATCCCCTCCCATATTTCAAGATTAGAAATCATATTTTTAAGAGTATATTGTAGAAAATAAATATTTATGTTGGTTTGGAACTTGGAACCATAAAGGTGAATAATTGAGTGTGAAGAGGGAGAGAGTGAGAGAGAATAAATTTGAGGGTGAAAACATATGTAATCATTAGATATCTTAAGGATATATAATTACGTACAATGTACAATATGAGGTACAAGCATTACAGCGTCAGCGTCACCCTCTTCGCAGTCCATCTCCTTCAACAGATTCATCAACCACGCGATTTGACACACACGCAATGAAGCTATAATATACTTGGCCTCACAAGAAAAAAGCGCTACTAGTGGTTCCTTCTCCGAACACCATGAGATTGGTGTTTCACCGAACATTAAGATATATCTATTTGTAGACTTTCTATCATCTTTATATCCGCACTAATTGGAATTGGTGAAACGGAGTAAATTGTATTTTCTACCCTTATCTTAGAATCCTCTTGACTGCTGCCAAGTGAGACACTTTCGGTCTCTCCATGAATCTACTCACAATACCGACACTAAACATCAAATGTGATCGCGTATTGCACAAGTAATGCAAGGATCCAATCAACCTTCTATATTGAGTTATATTAACATCTTGCTTATCTGCATTCTTCGACAATGCATCCTCGGTCCAGTCGGAGTAACAACCTCATTATAATGCTTTATTTCAAACTTCTTCAAAATCTCAAGTGCATACCTCCTTTGGTGCATGAGCAATCCCTTCTTGAACTTGTAAAACTCAATTCCAAGTAAGTATGTCATGAGATCAAGGTCGATCATCTTATACTCTTTCGTAAGGTCACTCTTGAACTTAGAAATGCACTTTTCATCGTTGCCCGCAATCAACAAATCGTATATGTAGAGACAGGGGATTATCACCCATTCATTTGTATACTTCTTCACATACACACCATATTCGGGTACACTTCTTGAAGTCAATCTCCTTTAAGAAATTATTTATCCTTTTGTTCCAAGCTCTCAGAGCTTGTTTCAAATCGTATAACGCTTTCTTCAAGTTGTAGAACTTTGACTTTTGGTTTTTCACAACAAAACCAAGGGTTGTTCTGCATATACTTTCTATTTAAGTAGGCAGTTCAAAAATGTCACTAAAACAAAAATAAGTTTAGGTAACAACAAAGAATAGTGACTAAATATATAAAAACCGTAGTTTAATCCTTTAGGCCACGTTTATCTAGGTGTGCAATAAATGGTTGTTGTCTAATTCCTATAGGTTACGAATTTTTAACTTTCTCATCAAATGGAAAAACACGTCGCCTAAATATGTGAATAGATAGCGGTTTTGGGACTAATTTTAGACTACAGTTTTGACTAAGCTATACCATGGTAATAGGATTGGCAACAATTTAGCTAAAACTAGGGGTGGCAAAACGGGTTGTGGCCCGTCGGGCCGGCCCGCGCACCCGCCAAAATATGGCGGGTTTGGTTGGGATTTTAGGCCCGCCGCTCGCTAAATTCGGTCCGCCAAAACCCGCCGCCCGCCATAGCCCGCCCCGTCAATGCCCGCCGCCCGCCAAAGCCCGTCGCTCCTCTAAAATTCCCTCTTTTTTAGTTAATTCTAGTAATTTCAATTATTGATGGTTTATTTTATATATTTATTTGTAAATATATGTAATATTTTTTAAGTAAAATTTGTTAAAAAGTTGCTTTTATAAAAAATTATTTTAAAAAATATGTAAAAAAATTAATTAAAAGGTAAAAAAAAACCTATTAATCTATTAAAAAATGAAGAAAAAAATATAAATAAAAATAGGCGGGCAAGCCCTCCGCCCGCCAACCCGCCATCTTGGCGGGGCGGGCATGATTTTTGTGCCCATTTCACTTGGCGGGCATGTCCGCCCCGCTCGTTTTTTGGCGGGCTTAAGGCGGACGGCGGGCGGCCCGTTTTGCCACCCCTAGCTAAAACCTAAATGATATGCAGGGTTCTGAATAGAGCAACACTTGGGCTACTACTTGTCACATGTTATGGTACTGGAGAAATCAAAGGAAGCATACTGAAGAATACATAATGCCTCCAAATCTAGTGTTGGAAATCCAAAGGAAAATAGTTGCCTACTAACGTAGCATAAAACTCGTGCAATAGGTTCACCGGAAAAAGGAAATCACCAAATTCATTAGTTGATCTCCTTCAAATGATGGTTGGTCGGTCCTTAATACTGATGGAATTTTTTAAAGCAACTTTTCTGCAGGTTATGGAGGTTTATAAGGGACAATAAAGTCCTCTGGGATAGAGGTTTCTCCCATAATATGGGATCTTCAACTGTCATTGAAACAGAGTTAAAAGCAATCGAGCTTGGACTTAATTTTTCATATGATCAAGGGCATAGGAGGATTGTTACTCAAACTGATAATAAGGCGGTGTATCTCAATAACATTAAATTGATGCTCAACAAAGATTGGGAGATTCTGGTTCAACATATTTTTCGTAAAGCTAATAAAAGTGCTGACGCTTTACCAAATCTCAATCTCCAACATATTTTGTAAATATTTCCTTTATATACTTTTGAGTTGTTTAAGGAAACTTTTCCTCGTGCGTGTCATATGTAGTTTTCTTTTTTGCTTTTTAGCCCTCGATTATACAAAAGAAAAAAAAACAAACGTCGAATTCTTGTTTTTACTAAACATGTGTCATCAAACTCGAAAGGAATTTAAATTAAAGTAATTCAACCTTTCTTAAAAGATGATTTCTCAATGCACCCTATAGATTTTTTACACACCGCGCGAAATTCCATTTTTGCCCCCATTTTTCCAAGACGCACTTTCGGAAACACCTCATTTAGTAAAAAAAATGATTGGTTTCGTAGATACATCTACGGAAGTATAATAAACTATCATATATGAGGAAAATACAAATAAATTCAGTTCAGGAATAGTTTCGTAGGTTCATCTACGGAATGGTTTAGCACTATATTATTCCGTAGATGTGCCTACAGAAGCATCTGATATAGTTTGAACCAGCATGATCACTCTCCCATTGTCACATTTCTTCTCCAACACTCACTCTCACCACCCTAAAAAACCTTACTTCATCAATATCATTTTCTACTCTAAAGTTCTAACTTTTTGGTGCAACATATCAAAGGGAGTAAGAGAAGACTCAATTTTAGGTAAATGTCCATCTTCAACCACTACATTGTTCATATTATGCAACTAATTTTCTGCAAAAAAGTTATGCTGCTTCCGTAGATGCATTTACGAAACGTGTTGAGGAAGAACACTTCCGTAGGTGCATCTACGGAACAATCTCTAAGTTATTTTTTCCAGCAATTATGTAATTCTGTGTTATTTTGGCAATTGTTTCCAAATGGGTATGGTGCACCCCGATAATATTGTGAAAAAATTAACTCCTTTAGTCAATGTTTGTACGAGTGTTGATGGGGTAGTCGCAAAGATGGTAGATATCAGAGGTGACTTTAGTAGCAAGGAATACTTTGATGATCGTGAAAGCATGCTAACATGGATTCGTAGGAATGCAACTAACTTTGGTTTTGGTGTGGTAATAGGAAGATTGGATAATAGTACGGCAAGAAGAAACCTGTTTGTGACAATGATGTGCAAAAGAAACGGGAAATACCATCCTCCTCTAAGAAATTTTAAAAGAGACGACACGGGTACTAGAAAATGTGTGTACATTTAAGATATGTTGTTACATGTTGGCTAGCAAGAAGTGGAGATGCTCTATTATTTGTGGTTTTCATAACCATGATTTGTGCGCAAAATTACAAGGTCATCCTAGTGTTTGTTGGCTCAATCCGGAAGAGAAAACATGTATTAAAGACATGTCCTTGAGTCTTGTCCAACCGAAAAATATACTTGCCACATTGAAAAGGAAGGAACCCGACAACGTATCGAATATAAGACAAGTGTATAATCAACGGTACCGCAATAATAAGGCGAGTAGGGGAGATAGGAGTGAGATGCAACAATTTTTGAAAATGTTGGATGCTAACAAATACGTGTCGCGGTACAGAACTTGCGATGACAAGGTTATGGTCTGAGATATTTTTTGGACTCATCCGGATTCAATAAAGTTGTTCAACACTTTCCCGATAGTGCTCATCCTCGATTCTACCTACAAGACTAATAAGTATCGACTTCCATTATTTGAGATGGTCGGTGTTACATCCACCAAGAAGACATTTGTCGTTGGTTTTGCTTTTTTGGAGTGTGAAAAAGAAGATAATTTTAGGTGGGCATGGAGGTGTGTCGCTCACTTTTAAAGAAACAAGTCGACGTGCCTAAGGCGATTGTTACGGACCGCGACCCTGCTTTGATGAATGCGGTTGCAAAGGTATTTCCTTCTTCTGATGCATTACTTTGTCGATATCACATATCATGTAATGTGAGAAGTAAGGTTAAACCTGTTGTGGGGAGGAAACAAGTAGAGGCCGAAGGTGAGAAACCGGTGAAGCCCGGAGTGGTTGTTGACCAAATGATGGATGCATGGGCTCATATTGCAAGTTCGTCGACAAAAGAATTGTATGCCGATGTCGTATTGCAATTTCGGAAAATATGTGAAAAATATCCTGATTTATTGAAGTACGTTGAAAGCACCATTCTTGACAAGGTGAAGGAAAAGTTTGTTTGTGCGTGGACTGATAAGGTCTGACACCTTGGTAATACAACCACCAATAGAGTTAAGTCAACACATGCTACTTTGAAAAATTGGTTGTGTAATAGCAAGGGTGGTTTTTGTCGAGGTTGAGCACCATCAATCTCATGATTTAGAACCAACATAACGAGATACAAACATCATTAGGTCAGAGCATTATGGTGTTGGAGCATCGATTTAAGGACAACATCCTTTACTCTCAATTGATCGGCAATATGTCTCGGGCCGGATTGAATTATATCTTTTACTAGGCCAAACGCGGTGAAATACTAACACAAACACAAACCCTAAACACAAACACAAAAATGGCTCACATAAGGCCATGTTCAGGGCAACGAACATCATCCAAGTGTCTCGACCCTGAACCGGCTAACCTCATAATGGATGGGCATGTTATTTTCTCTTTCGTCAAACCCCCCATGCCGGTTAAATTTTAGAACATCTTCCTTCAACCAACTCAAAAAGACTCTGATGTCTTTTTTAGAGGGGGAGTGCAAACCCGACGAAGTCATCAGAAGGATCCAGAGGCTTAGAACAAGGACTTCGTCTGAGATCGGAGAAAAGGAACGTTGGTGGGATGAAGTGGAAGGCGACGTTGATTCCATTATAATGATGCATGCATCATATGACATTGTTTTAATTATTGTAATTTCTTATATCTCTTAGTTTTCTTAATTTTCTGGTAGAAATTTCGATGTATCTTTTAATCAATGTTGATTTTAATCAATGAATGGATGTTTTATCGTTACAAATGTTGTTGTTCTGGTTTACTGAGTCTGGGTTATTTCTGTAGATGCATCTACGGAAGCCTTCCATATGTGCATCTATGAAACAAAGCAACGTTAAACAAAAAAATTGCTTCCGGAGATGCATCTATGGAAGAACGAAGACAATTTGATCAATTCAGTGGTGCGTAAGAGAGTCATGGAGTGGAATGGGAAATTGTCTCTTACAATCTTTGTATTTTGAAAACTTGGACTCTATTAAGCATTAATCCTTTCACAGTAACTATTTAAAAAATAAAATATAAAAATTGTCAGTTTTAGTTTTACCCATAAATGTCCACTAGTCAATACATTTACCATCCCGGAATGCCTATTAAAAAAATAATTACCATCCCTGAATGTAGCATGATCATCATTTGAAAAATATTACCTTAAAAAATATTACAATTAAGTTAGAACATAAAATAATCTAGATTTATCAAATGTTTTAATATATGTATTAAAAAGTAGATTATTTTAAATTTAATAATAGTATAAACTGATAATATCCCCTCAATCTCAGGATGTTTTAACAACATTTTCCAAACACTAATATTCATCTCCAAAGAGCTTCTCACTCTGCATCACTCGTTCTCCTTCCCCCTCTCTCTCTCTCTCTCAACCCTTCTCCTTCTTCCCCCAAAACCAGTACTCATTTCCTCACTTCACCTTTTTTTTCCTCCCACATAACAAAAGATCTCTCTATCAATCAAAGTTCCAAATTTTTCATCTCTAGCGAAAATAACAAAAAAGAAAAACATCAATAATAGTTAGTTACAATGAGGGTACCATTAACTGGACAACTATTTGGGGTGTGTTTGATAAGTTTATGGTATGCATCAAACATTGGAGTATTGTTATTAAACAAGTACCTTTTAAGCAACTACGGTTTCAAGTATCCAATATTTTTGACACTATGTCACATGATGGCATGTTCAATCCTAAGTTACATTGCTATGTCATGGATGAAGGTTGTTCCAATGCAAACGGTGAGATCTAAGGTTCAATTTATGAAGATATCATCGCTTGGACTTATATTCTGTTTGTCTGTGGTGGGAGGGAATATCTCCCTAAGGTATCTTCCTGTGTCTTTTAATCAAGCTATTGGTTCTACGACGCCGTTTTTCACGGCGATTTTTGCATATCTTATGACTCTTAAGAAGGAGAGTTGGCTTACTTATATGGCTCTTGTTCCTGTTATAACTGGCGTTATGATTGCTAGTGGGGTATGTCCTTTGTCTTACCATACATTGATGACTTGCGTTACAAGAAAATATATTTTTCTAATTAGTTAATTTGTAGGGAGAACCAAGTTTTCATCTATTTGGATTTATAATGTGCATCAGTGCTACAGCAGCAAGAGCACTCAAATCAGTTCTTCAAGGGGTCTTGCTTTCTTCTGATGCGTAATGAACTCGACTGTCTGATTACATTATTGATTGTTTCTGCTTTGGTTGTAATGAGTTAGTTTCTTTGATCTCTCAGGGAAAAGTTGAATTCAATGAACCTTCTTATGTACATGGCACCAGTGGCTGTTGGATTCCTACTTCCTGCTTCAATTATAATGGAGGAAAATGTTCTTGGAATTACAATTCAACTTGCTAGAGAAGATTCAAGTATTGTGTGGTTACTTATCTTCAACTCAGCACTTGCATATTTGGTTAACTTGACCAATTTCTTAGTTACAAAGCACACTAGTGCATTAACACTTCAGGTAATCATAAAACAAATGTGTTATTTTATTTCCTATATACTGCATAAGTGTTGAGGCCATGGAAAGTCTTTGATATGTTTTAGAAAATCATAATGCTGTTTTTACTGCAATTAAATATACTACTACAAGGTGCTGAACATGATAGTGAACATCTTTGACATGAATGCATGATGGCTTTTCCAGGTCCTAGGAAATGCAAAAGGAGCTGTGGCAGTTGTTATATCCATTTTGATATTTAAAAACCCTGTATCAATTACTGGAATGTTGGGATATTCTCTGACAGTCATTGGGGTTATCCTATACAGTGAAGCCAAGAAGAGAAGCAAAAGAGATATTTGAAACAAACAATCAAACGGCTTCTAACCACTTAACCTGCTCAAACATCAACAGGGATTGTTTCCTCTCAACTTTTTACAGCTTGATCTTTGATTCATCAATGATCTTATTTAGACAATTCTTTCACCATAAGTTGAAGGAGCTAACATATGGTGAAAATCAGGTCTGTAGAAGTCATCATCCAAGAAAATGTTGAAGCTTAGATTTAGAATATGCTAAGGGTTTTCTGACTACAAAAGAACATGTGAACATTGGCCTTAATTGTTCTAAATCTTGTACAGGATTGACCTATAAATTTAACAAGAGCTCTTAGTAAATTGTACATTATTTCACTATACAGACTGGTGTCTGCTTCAATTAAGTACACAGTTACATGGCTGACAGCATAGACTTAGGTGAGGTAATTAGAAGCTGTCTGCTTCAATTAAGTAGACTTTTTGAAGCTGTTCAAAATAATGAATGCAATAAAATAAAGAGACTAGTGTGAAAATAACCATTCATTGTTTAAAATTGTTCTAGTAGAAAATAATGACAGTGAATCCATTACATTCTTTCAAACCCATAGTAAGTGTAAAAGCATAACCTAAGATTGCCAGCCTAGAATTAATTTGAACTAAACTTGCCAGCCCAACATTAATTTGAACTAAACTTGGGGTTTGGTCTCCTCTTCATCCTCCTCTATTTTGGGAGCCAAATAGAATCGAACATAACCCATCTCAGCAATCTTGTACTCCACAACAACCGGCAGCTCATTTGACAGACTGATGGTAACTTGACTGGACAAAGGGGTTGCCTTTGTAAAAGAGTTCATGTATCTCAGGGCAAACTGTAAGGCAACAGGCTCATTCATCTCTATAACAGTAGCTTCTTCAGGCTGCAATATAACCAACAAACAGAACCATGTAAAAATGCAGATTAGAACCAATTTTAACATTGCATAGGAATAAAACAGATTTAACTACCAACCATGAAAGTGTATGGTGGAAAAATAAACAAAGCTTAAATCAATTCCCAACCTTATCCACAGTAGTATTCTGCCTGCAAACAATATTTGCACTTCCAATATCTCCTTTGGTGGAAAACTTGACACCCTCTTTAGAAACCGCAATGACAACTACAAAACCACAAAATGACCAACATTTAGCATTACTCTAAATAGGAAAAAGCCAAGCATTAGAAAAACACTGAAAATGATAACAAAAGGGATTACCAGTATCACCAATGCTACTAAGATCCTTGCAAATCCTAGCAAACTCAGCAGATGGCATCCTAACAATAGCATGATATTCAGCCTCAGGAATTCCAAGATGTTCACTATCAATGTCCATCAACTTCATCTCAAAATCAGAAATCTTGTCCTGGGCTTCATCACATAAACCAAATAAATAAGTAAGAATAACGTCAGCTACAATTGCTAACAAATAAGGCATCAGTAGAACCAAAACATAAGAGCAGAGCATACACAAATCTCAAAGAACTAAACATCAAAACCCTGAAATTGCTCAAATGCAGAACAGCTAGCATCCAATAATTACCATAGAAGCTGTAAAAGCTAACTAAAATCACGAATGACACCACAGAATTAAGATACAAAAACATGAACAGAGCATACAAAATCGACATTGAACACAAAACCCTAAACCCTAGATAACCTAACTTCATAAGCAAAAATGAACAAATTAAGACGAAAAGAAAGAAAGAAGCGTTAAAGAAAATGGAACATACTGGGGCTTTCAAACATGAACGTGACGGTGTCACTGCCATCATCAGCCTTGATGGTAATGATATCATCATTCCCAGCGCACTTCAGCATCTTAGCCATGTTGTTGAGATTCATCCCCATGGAAAGGTTCCTATCACATCGATAATGCTCAAAACCCTCCGATCTGAGAAGCAGCGCCACGAGAGCAACATGGCTGGAATCCATGGCTTGAAGAGAGAAACCGGTAGAAGAACAGTCGAAGTTCGCATCGTTCACCAGCTCCTTGATCGATTCGAGAACCTTCTTGAGAAGTGAACCTTGGACTAGACGGAGTTCCAACATCTTGAGGATGGATCTGAAGAATTAGGGTTTTGACGGTTAGGGTTTTGAAGGGGAATGGAGGGAAATGAAAGATCGAAGGTTGGGTGAAGAGGGAAAGGGTTTATATAGTGGAAAGTTCTAGAACCTAAGGCGGGATAGAATGAAATAATTGATTTCCCGCTTATATTTTACCCAATTTGTGGAGGGAACTTTATCGTTTTAGTCTTTTCTAATTTTCTTTTTGTTTCCTTCTATTTCTAGAAAACTAGAAAATATATATGAGGATAAAAAAATTGAGGAAGTGTGTTAAGAAAGGAAAAAAGGAGAGTGTACGAGAAGTTTTTTTGATTTTATTAAAATTAGAATTTTAAGTGTGTTAAAAAACAAACCATTAAATTTGTTAGTGAGTGTAGTTATACTTCCTGAATTTAATAAAATTATAAATATATTTTAAATTTTCATAAATAAATTTTAATCATTTTTTATTTGTAATTTTACTAATAATTTGACTGTCAAAAATATATTTGAGGACTATATAACTAGGAAACTATACATCTAATATCCAAAATAATTTCTTAAAGTCGTGAAAAGGAGTGTTTTATCATTTATGATAACTTGTTAACCACACCATCAAGGAACCTGGTTCCACAACTTTGGATGTCAGGATGCGTTTGGCTGACCTCTTCCAGTATAATCAGAATGTACGTGTTGTCACTCTATAGCATAAACTCTCCAGTGTTCTAATTAGGGGTGGCAAAACGGGTCGGACCCGTAGTGCGGGGCAGGTCAAGAATTTAGACCCTCACCCTTTAATGTGATCGCCCTGCCTTGTTCCGTTTTTTTGAGGACTTTTGCAGGCATGTGAATTAACACAATTTTATATTTTTTTAGGCTTAAAAGGGGTAGTGCATGTGGGCATTCTCCACCCCGCCTGCACTTTTGTGCAGTGCGGGGTAAGATTTTAGGCTCGCCCCCGCCCTGCCCCTTTTTTTGCAGGGCGAACCTAAACGGGACAAAAATGTCCGTTTGTCACCCCTAGTTCTAATGGAGACTTTTCCAAATGTCTCTACATAGTGTTAACGTCTAAAAATGCTTTATGATCAGTTATGAGATGTCAGTACTCGTGTGAACAATAATTGTTCGATCATGCAGCTCATCTCTAGCCTAACTAATTCCTATCAAGGTGTTGCCACCTTTATTCAACAGAGCAATTTGCTACCATCATTTCATCAGGTCCTAATGTTCTTCGTGAAATGATCCTTTGGATTTGCTGCTTTTTGCAAAACAACAACATGGAGAAATGTTCAAGTTTATCTAGCTAGTTATTGACACGGTAAAGTGACAAGCAAAAGATTGGAAGTATATCAGGTTTTATTGTATCCACAAGGATGGATCAGTGTGAGGGAAAGAACGTCATTCAATAGTTTATGCGTTCTGAGCTTGGTAAAAATGGTTTAAAAGTAAAAACGGGAAAATAAATACATTATTTGGAGGGAATTATCTATCAAGCATGAATATATACTTACTTGTCACAAACAAATCTATCGATCAATTGTACTCAACCTACAATACTCATTATTATCATCACGTATATCTCGCATCAGTGTCCATTTCTGAAACACCTATGAGACATGTCACAACCAAGTTTATCTCTAACACGAAGTTGCGATAACATATGTATTCTCGCGTCGGTGATCTCTCGCGCGCAACTAGAACACATAAAGATTAAGCTTCGATACACAAATGACTTTCAGCTATAAGTCTATCTCTAAAATCTAGAAACTAACAGATGTTCATCCCTAATCAGAATTTGTGAGGTATATATCTATAGCAACACAAATCCAAACATAATGCAAAAAGATAAAGGAAGACAACAATAACGATTTGTAAAGCAAGTTTTATACAACGTCGTGAGCGGTAAATATACATAAGTTCAGAGAAAATATACAAATAAACCCAACACAAGAGACATTTGGAGTACCGACATCTCATAACTTATCACAAAGCATTTTTAGAAGATTGATGAAGAATCCACATCTGATCATCCAAATGCAAGACCTAGTGTTGTTTTCTAAGCTAATCCTAACCTAAAAATGAAATTGATGGAGTTGGGACAAAAATTAGTCAAAACCATTACCTAAAAATCTTAATGAATCTATTTATATAAGATTGGAAAAAGCAGACTGCACTAAGCTTGCAAAACCGCGCTAAGCGCGCTCTCGTTTATTACTCAAACCACCTTAACGCGCGCTAAGCATCCTCAAATCGCGCTTAGCCCGAAACACTCTGCCAAAACTAGTTCCTCGGCTCTAGGGTGCGCTAAGCGCGTACATACCGTGCTTAGCCTCATATATAACTCTTTTTTTCCAAATTTGTACTCTTGAAGTTTTGCCTTTGGCCTTTATTACTCAATGCTTCAACCATGCATAAATACCTACAAAAGAGATGAAAAAATATCAAACGATACATAAATGAATCCAAAACACAAATTATACACAATATGTACAAATCTAACTAAAACGTGCAAATTCCCACATAAGTTGAGAAAAAATAGTCGATAAGCGCCACAAACTATATACAAAAATAACTACAATTTTGCACTTATCAAACTTTCCCCAACTTAAAACATTTTTTATCCTCAAACAATGGTAAACAAAAATAAAGAAACAAAAGTAATTACCAAGAATCATGAATTAACAAGTTTAGAAAAACAAAAACAACTATATGGTTCACACAAAAAGGCACAAACAAAGTAATATTTACACAATCCTACAACGACAACATATATATAAACGAAACGAATCCTAAGTACAAAAATCATACCAAACAATTTAAAATAATACAAGCTCAATCATGAATCACGCCTAGGAAAAACTCATCAAGGGATGAATACACACGAAAGTGAGAGACTTTGACACTCGTCCAACAAAAGATTAAATTATGCATTCATCCAAAAAATCAAATTGAAAATACAAAAGCATGAATCACAAAGGCTTTTCAAGGTTGCAATGTGGCTTGGTTAACAAACAAAGGGCAAATTCTAAAGCAAATTGAAACAAATATTTTCCTAAACTTAAGGGAGTGATCAATCCTTCAAGCAACAAAATCTCAATCAAACTTTTTCCACTTTGCCAGATTGTCAAACCAATCACAATACTTACTTAGCATAATTATTTGATACTCCTTTTCTTTTTCATAAATTTTCTCTTATTTTTCTTTTTCTTTTCACGTTTTTTTCTTTCCTTTTCAACCTCATAACAATCAACCAATAAGCAAACAACATTTCTCTCCTCAACTTGAATTCAACCAACATCAAAGTGTGAATACTCCCTACTTTCTAAGGCAATGTGAGAATTCAAACTGAAAATCATGGTTGAGGATTCAAGAAAACAAAGATCAACATCCATGTAAAAAGGAGAACTATATACAAGCATCAAGTTCAAAGGAAACATGGATATTGATAAAAGCTCAAAAGGGTTAACAAATGATCGCACACTCACCGGGTGAATTGACTATTTGTTTATGGTGGTTATGCTCAAAATGAAACAAAACACTTTGATTTTTTTCATGTTTTCATATACTCAATACAAATAAAATATTAAACATAATAAAATCCAGTTAAAATAAAGATGTTAGCCTCCAACATATATAAATAATGGAAAGTTTCCTTACATTTAAGGGTAGGAACTGAAGTGATTCGATAAAAAACAAGTAATGCAAAATAATGAATGACATGGAAATTGTACAAATGAAAAATTTCCTAAACATATTATGCTATAGAAAGCAATAAGTGAGTACCTTGAACGATACAACTTCAAAAACATCATTACCATACATCTGCAAGTTGAAATAATCAAACTTGAAAAATCACCTAAAAAATCTTCAAGTTAACAGACCAAAATTAGAGTCCAAATAACAAACAATCATTATTAAAAATACTAAAAAGAATGCTAACAAATACAACATAAATAAAAGAATGGGGAAAGAGTGGAGAGGAAAATGAGAAATTTTTCCATGTGCAGCAGATCGCGCTAAGGGCGCACCGAGCACGCTAAGTGAAATGCCTGCAACATGGTTTTTCCAAGTCGTGGTCCAAAGTTCAAGCTTCCACCACTCTTTCCCTTTTATTATCTATTCTAATGAATGTTAAACTGTACAGAATGAAAAACCATTGGGGTGCCTCCCAATAAGCGCTTGTTTTATGTCGTTGCTCGACGCCTTTATTGTGCCCGGATAGTAACTCCCTCTCGTCATGCCATGGTAATGTCTCACCGCACAAACCTAAATAAAGTGTCCTAACCAAAACACTTAACATATGTTACGAGTACAAATATATACAACACTTACACAAACATAAAAGAAAACGCAAATATACAATTATGTATGCACATTAATTAACATATATAAACATACTAAAAGGAAAAATAGGTGAATGTTGGATACGCAAGTTGAGAAGTGAGGATTTGAATTTAAGAACTGGTCCAATTTTAACTTATTTAGCCAACACTCACCAAACAAAGTATATTCATATGTAAACATATACAACTGAAATAAGGTGAAATGTTTTGTTTAGTTATAAATTTTAATGCTAAAAATACAATGATAATAAATAAATGGAAAAAATCTTCATTTTATCAACTATGTTATTTGTACATGAAACTAAAATAGACAAATAAACCATCTAGGGTCCAAACATTGCTAACTGAATTGAAAATAAAATAAAATTATGGTTAAGTTAATAGAGTGAATAAAATAAAAACAACCATACTCATAAAACACGAATGAAAGACATCTGAATTAAATATTTAAATTACTACTATAATTATAAAGCAGTGTAGTAACTTATCTCTAGCATAACAAGCTTTAGCTTTAACTTAATCGAAAGAAACCACTTTGAAGGATGTTTTGTATCTTTTTATGGGTGTCCATTCATCAGGATGAACTTGTGGTTGCCTTTGTCTAAATTTAAGGTGAAAGTATTAAAGTACACGAAGGTTATTTTATCCTAGATTCAACCGATTTTTCGGGCTTACCTAAAGGTGTTCTAATTTTGGGTCGATCATGGTATTAGAAACCCTCATATTGTTTGTTTTTCAATTTATTCATAGTAATGCACCCTTTTCAGTATAATATTCAGGATGAGGGACTTATTGAGTTGCGTCGACATGTTCCCTTGTTTGACCATTTCTCTAAAGTCTAGAGCGACTTTCTAGGCCACTTAGTGTTGGTGAGGCCCCCACACTTAGCAGACCCACTTTGCTTTGTGCTCCAGCCCTACCAAAACTCTTTTCTCTTGTAAGTGCAGGTTTCTAAAATAATGGGCTTGGCCTCACTTCTATCCTGAGCCTCGTTTGTGGTGTAAAAACTAGATTCTCTTAGCGCTGAAGAAATTATAACGAGAAGGGATATAAAGTTTCTCTATTGGGGACTTGGCTATGAAGAGGGGTTTGGATCCAATGAAGTATTGTCTTCCATCATAGAAAGAGACCCTACTGATACCCGCGCCATTGTGAGCATGGTTGATCGCTCAAAGAAGCAAGAGATCTTTGGTGAGGATGAAGTCCTCTATCTTTTTGACATGGGTGTATGTGCTTGTTGTTAAAAAGGACGTTTTGCAAAAGGTCTACGCCATTTACGCTGCTAAAGGTGACACACTTGATCCCCCGACTCGGGTTGTCACTCTTCCTGATATAACACATGTCGCTTCTGCTGCTATTGAGATATCCACGGTCGCCCACTGGACCTGACCAACCTCTAATTTCCAGTGTCACTCTAGTTGAGGAGGGTCAACCTCATTCTCTCGCTGCCCCGACAAAGAGAGATTGCAATTAAGATCAAATTCTTCTCCTAGATAAAGATTCTCATAAACGGGATCATTTGTCCAGGGATGATATTTCTGGACCAGCCACCCATTTCCTCAAGTTCTCTACTATCCTTCTTGCTCGAATTCCCTCAATTGCAAGGAAGTTGCTACTGCTATATCTGAAGAGGATTTGATCTACCTTAGAAATTTTCTCGAGGCATATAAAATAGAACTTTTCTCCAAGGCTACATTTTACACCTACTAGTCAGTATTTTTATTGTCTCTTGTTGCTGCTGGTAAGGGTGTCGTCCTGGCCATGGGTAATCCTTTTAAGGAAAGGGATAGCTGGAAAGGGAAATGTGAGGCTATGAAACACAAATGCTCCAAGTTCCTAAAGGAGACATCGACTCTTAGGGAAAAGGTTCGTAGGTTTGTTGTGTCTGGGCTTTCTAGGAGGAGGCGGAGATTCATAGCTTCCTTTCTATTTTAATTATAAAATTTTATGAGCTTGAGTTTTCTTTGAAGGTCGAGAAGAAGTATCACGATGAGACATCACCTTCCACTATAGAGGCAAACTCCCATGTTAACGAGGCTTTTGAAGCCTTTCAACAATAGAATGAGTCTTGAGCTGAAGATCAGAAGGCTCGTGATAATCAACTGGATGAGTTGAGGAAAAAAGTCCATGAATAACTCAAACAAACTTTGACCAACATGTACGAGGATTTTGATTAGGCGGTTGACCGGGCGAGAGGACTTAACTTTCATTTTTTTATTTGTAATGTTTGTCGAGCTTTTGTTCTTTGTAAATACAACAATATTTATATACTTACCTTCCCATTTTGTGCATTTATTTATATTCTTGTAGATGATATGCTTTATTTAACTTCTCTGTGGTCCTCTAATTCAGCATATGACTCGCTGGCTTCAAGGCTTTGAATCAATTGGAGGTTTGTGTCCTTGTTGCATTCGAACCTGATTATTATCACCAGACCTTTGAATTCATTCGTCGTGTATTTTCTACTGGCATCTGACGTGTATGCACAAATCTATGGTCGCAATCGAGGCAACATAAAACAACGCCTAAGCTTAGTTGTTACTAACTTCGACTGGGAAGAGTTATCGTTGTCCTCCATCGTCACTAGGAACTGTCCCAAGTCAAATGTAAAGGTTCTTGTCCCATCCCCCAGGTTTGTCCTAGTTCGAGGCAGACGTCTCTGAGCTCTACCACCTACACGCTTAGAGTGGTTAGTTCCTAAGAAGGGGTGCGCCAACCATGCTTTTAGCGTGTTCACTAAGTGAGGAATCTGCCTCGAAAGAGCAGTTTACGCCATCCTACGTAGGGTTATAAGAACCTTTTTGTTCACAATGTTTCTCGGAGTTATTAAATTATTCATTAAAATTTCACAACACCTTATTTAATACTTTTCTTGCCGAGAGAACTACAAAGGAAGCATATTTTGCCTCTCTTTGACTCTTTTTTCAACTGATTGCATTACTAAGGATTGCTACTATGAAAGCGTTTATCGATCGACTTCACTTTACAAGGATTTATGTCTTGGACGCCACATGAATAGTCATCTTCTTGGAATTCCCGATGAGTGAGCCTATATTTTAGGATGTTTCTTTCGCGTACCTTTTCTCGGTGGGTGTTGGTGGGTGACCATTGTCTTAGTTGCTATCTTACCTGTCCATGGATGTAGAGGTTAGGCCACCTCTGAATGGGTACTTATGATTGACTCTTACTAACGATCAACTAAGTTTTTTTATCCCTTTCGTGTACTTGCCCAGGGGCCGATGTTGGTCTTCAACAATCCTCCAAATTCCAGTTTATGGTGTGTTTGAAAATGAGGCCAAAATCCACCTTCATTGATCCGGCCAAACTTGTCTCGATCCGGATTACTTGGAAATCGCCATTGAAGAAGTAATTAAGTTTTTCGAAGGCAGCTTCTTTAATATACCCCTTTTTGGTCGACATGTGTTAAGCCTGGTTTCTCTTCGCGGCTATTATATCTCCAAGCGACTTGGCGAAGCGTTAACATTTAACCTTGCCAAGAAGGACCTATTGAGAACGTCAATGATGGTGTTCCTGTACAAAATTATCAGAAAGTTAAGGCTAACTTTCTCTCGTATGTTCCTTTTCCATCGACATTATTAGACCAGTCGCTCCGCAAGGGCGAGTTACTGGATTGTTGGAGGCTAGTGCATGTTTGCTATCGTAAGATTTAATTGATCGATCGCGTTGAGGCGGAAGTTGTTACGTGAATTCCGTCGTTTACGAGGGATCATATGCGTATTCCACCAATAACAGTGTCAAATGAAGACAATTCCAAGCTCGGGGTGTCATTTATCTTCTCGCGAACTAGTCATCATAATGCCACTTGATTCCTGTTTTGCATTTTGGTTTCAATTGTAGTTTGATTGGCATATCAACACCAAATTTCGTTGTGTTACATATCTCATTGATGGCGGTCAATTGAGGTGGAATGACATTATAATATCTAATAGATCTATTCATTGTGATGTATAAGGTGATTGTCTCCTACTTGCAGCAGTTATGGTAAAGATTCGACTTTGGATCGGGGATGATCTTTTTCAGGAAATTTGCGGGAATTAAGAGTCAATTTCCATTGTCTCTGTCACGGTTATGTTCTAGAATCAGAATTGTCGTTGATCGATATTAGAGGATCCTAAATTGGTGGTGCTGATCTCCGACGTGGTGGACCTGCAAGGTTTTCACTCCAACGCCCAAGTCCGTTCATAGTCCAAAATGAGTATATTGAAAAGTGGATATCAGAAAAGTGTATCTATAACCCTATGTCTCCTAACTTTATAAGTTAGATTATTTTAACCGAGCTTATATGTGATTGAGCTTTTGCTTTGGGAATTTTGCTGAACTAGAACAAATTGATTATATAAAATCGATTATAGCTAAAAGTGAGTTGAAAGTAAAATGATTTTTGTTTGGATAAATTTACGTATAAGTTAGTTGAATAGTAATTTTCAATGTAAAAATAATTTTTAAACTACAAAATTATAAATTTTTTCTTCTTCATTTTCATTTGTACAACTAAAATAGACAAATAAACCAACTAGGGTCCAAACCTTACCAAATGAATTGAAAAAGAAATAAATCTGGTTAGGTTGTTAGAGTGAGTAAAGCAAAAACAACCCTACTCATAGCACACGAAAGCAACACATCTGAATTAGTAAACATTTAAATCACTCCTGTAATAACTATAAAGCGGTGTAGTAACTTATCAGTAGCATAACAAGATCTACCTTTAACTTAATCGAAAGCAATCGCTTTGATTTTGATACTATTCTTCTACTGTTACTTCAACAACAACCATCTTTCTCAATCACTCATCATCGCCATTACACTCAACAATGTCAATCTCAGATCCCAACCGTATCTCCTTCGCTCAATCCTTCCTCTGCAGCGCTTTCGCCGCTTGTTTCGCCGAGGTTCTTCAATTTCTCTACATTTATGTGAATCTTGTTTTTTCAGATTCGTGCTTTGATCTTTGTTTTTGGTGTTTGTGATTGTAGTTTTGTACTATTCCGTTG
Source organism: Vicia villosa (assembly GCF_029867415.1). Lineage (NCBI taxonomy): Eukaryota > Viridiplantae > Streptophyta > Magnoliopsida > Fabales > Fabaceae > Vicia > Vicia villosa. Next base: position 236,987 of record NW_026705510.1, on the reverse strand, counting down.
GATACAGCTAAGGTGAGACTTCAATTGCAGAAGAAAGGAAGTGTTGGAGTTGATGATGATGATGGTGGAATGGGTTTACCTAAGTATAGAGGTTTACTTGGAACTGTTAAGACTATTGCTAGAGAAGAAGGGGTTTATGCGCTGTGGAAAGGCATTGTTCCTGGTTTGCATAGGCAGTGTTTGTATGGTGGTTTGAGAATTGCCTTATATGATCCTGTTAGTAGTAATTCATTTTCTTTTTATAGCACTTTCAAGTTTTGATTTGGATTGGAGTAATCATATGATTTTGAACTGCTTTTTCCATAGGTTAAAACTTTTCTTGTTGGTGCTGCATTTGTTGGAGAGGTTCCTTTGTACCATATGATACTTGCTGCTCTTCTAACTGGTCAGTAGTATTACTACCTCATAACCCAATTCTTCTTGTTGCTTAAATGTTAGGGTTGAAACATAAAGGGAAGTTTTTTTTTATATGGAAGCTCCAAGGATCTTGGATTCTCTTGTGGGAAAAATTTCGGCAAAAGACACTTCGATGCTTAAGTTAACATTGGTATAAGTAAAAATTAGGGTCGGAGACGGAGACTCCCTTTAAGCTTTGTATGTTTTTATGTGTTTATTTATCGAGCGACCACTTCGCCTTGATAAGGTGGATCTAAAATTTATCATAAATGTGAAATAGTAATTGTTTGATGTAGGTTTAAGTTGTTGGGTTTTAGTGTAGGTGATGTAGATAGTTTACAAAATAGGTTGTATGTTGGGGAGAAAGGAAGTGTTGAGAGTTGAGGAGATTCATAAGAAAATTAGTTGGTTTCTATTTTTGGCAAATAATGTGAATGATTCCTTATTTAATTGAAAGTGTGGAGAATTATAGCTTCCAAGAGAGTTGAGGTGGTTAACACTTAGTTAGCACTTAGCACTCCTCATTTATAGCACAGGTTATATTTATATGTTATTGTCATTGATTCAATTTTTTAAACTTGTGTTAGGTGCTTTGGCAATCACTATCGCTAATCCAACTGACCTAGTCAAAGTTAGGCTTCAAGCCGAAGGCCATTTGCCGTCCGGGATACCTAAGCGTTATTCTGGTGCTATGGATGCATATTCAACCATATTGAAACATGTTAGACTTTCTTCATGTGTTTTTTGGGTTCTTTTATATGTGTAAATGGCATCTCATTCTATATTTATTTGTTAAACTAGGAAGGGTTAGGGGCCTTGTGGACTGGACTTGGGCCTAATATAGCACGAAATGCAATTATAAATGCTGCTGAACTAGCTAGTTATGATCAAGTGAAACAGGTAATAACATTAGAAGAGATTCTAAATTGGAATTTTGCTAGAATTCAATGTTGTAACTTGTTGCCTTACATAAAATGCAATTGCAATGCTGCTCTGATTCTTTATACTTATGCAGACAATTTTGAAAATTCCAGGGTTCATGGACAATGCCTTTACTCACCTCCTAGCAGGCTTAGGAGCAGGTCTTTTTGCCGTCTTTATTGGTTCTCCTGTTGATGTGGTAGGTTCTAACCCAGCTCGTTCCCTCCAATTTTCTTTACCTGCAGTCTGTACTTGAGTTTTAGATGAACCTTTGATAGTAATGACAGGCCATCAATAATGATGAATCAAAACACTTTTTCGCTATGTTCTCCCACAAACATCCTTGTAGAGTTATAAGGAACCTGGCATTTTGAAAATTTAAAACTATTGCAAGATTCACTATAGCACAGGGTACATGAAAATATTCAGTTGGAAAATTTTTGGTGAACTGTTAAGAAGTAACGCCGTTTAAATTTTTAAATCAAGTTGTGATTTATCCACACTTTTAATTTTCCAGGTTAAATCAAGGATGATGGGAGACCCGAGCTACAAAAACACATTTGACTGTTTTCTCAAGACTTTGTTCAATGAGGTTAGTGAATTTCTTAGCACCTTTTTTCTTATCATGTTATTTTTTTAAGCTTTTATTTTGGGTGTTCTGATTATTCTATATGACAAAGATATCAACTTCAATCATGTCACAAATGTATTTCAGGGATTTTTGGCCTTTTATAAAGGCTTCCTTCCTAATTTTGGTCGAGTAGGAGCCTGGAATGTGATTATGTTCCTTACCCTTGAACAAGTAAGATATACATATTAAACTGGTAATGCCGGTAGAATTACCTCTTAATTTTAATATATTACATTGCACCTTTTTATCAATATGTAAATGTTCTGCTTAAAGGATTGAGCCACTTGTATATGCTCTCATTACACAGCTTAGACAGAGTATGCCACATCTGTCATGGTCTTAATCTAGATTTTGAATGAAAATTTTACAATACAGTTGCCGATGAATGCATAATTTCTGCATATATGTTTCTTCTGATTTAGTTTCTAACATACCCACTCCAGAGAAATTAGTGACCTTTATTTTTGCCTCTGATCACGTCCAATTATGAAGATCTATGTTTTGAAAATTGTCATTCATAGCCAAGTAGAATGGTCCTGTTCTAGATTGGACTCTCAGCTAAAACATACATGTAAATTTTCCGATAAAACCATCTCTTTTAAGTACTTTTCTGATATATAAAGCACCTATGTATGGCCTTGTAAACCATAACTTTGCTTTCGCCTTTTGATATTGTTAACTGTTTGTTGGTAAACTTCACTTTTCCTAAAACTGTATTTGACCATGATTCTGCCTTGCAATATTTGAAGTGCTCACCATTTGATCCTTTCGACAGGCCAAAGGAGTTTTTAGAGGATAAACATTGTCGTTACTCTTCATGATGATTAGATTCAGCAAGCAGAAATACCTTTTCTTTTCTCGGATGAATGCTAGCTACCCAACGGCTCTTAGATTTGCAGCAAGAGAAAGATTTCTACAATTAACCGCTCTTAAATTTGCTGCAAGAGAAAGATTTCTACAATTATTATTTCGTATTTCTGCAATGCAGAGAAGTCACATTGTATTTCTATATTTGTTACCTGCGTGCCTGTGGACAGTGGATGTTACCATTCATATATTCTTACGGTCAAATTACATTCACTTTATAGGTGTACACTATATTGTATTATTATGATACATCATTTTTCTGGGAAATACATTACCCATTTCCCAACGAAATGAAGCATCTATTAACACCAATTTTTGGTTTGTAACCTGTTTCTCAATTCAAATATTGTCATTGGGTACACTACCTTGCATATGAATCTATGATGGTGAAAATGGATTTTATTTTACTGGTTCTTTCATCTTTGTGAGATCCAAAGTAGTTTTGCATTCAGGGAATCTAATAATTCTCTTTTCCTCTCGATGGCGAATCATATTGCTTGCTATCATACTAGTATTTTGAGAATTAACTATATCATTATCTTCAAGGTCAAATTCAAAATAATATCATGAGAGTACATGTTCAAACTGAATTCACCCGGAAAAACAATTACCTAACCAAAGGATTTTCTTATTACATGAATAGCCTATTAATCCTGCTAGACAAATAATTTGATTAGTCTAATCTCTCATAAAACATTATGTTCTGGCTATCAAATAAACCCTAGCCTTTATAACAGATCCATTCCCAAGCTTAAATCCAGGACTAACCGGAAACCCTACGACCTGACCGGCCGGTACCCGCCCACCGGAAAACTTCACGACACTATCCATATACTGTGGATGGAACTCAGCTCCACGGCTTGCCTCAAATTGACTCGGTGGAGGATTCAACGAGAATGCTAGTAAATGAAGCAACCACACAGTCTTTGCCAACCCTAAAAATTCATTATAGAACTCACTCCTTGGGTGGTTTCCTGCTTGGACTTGACCATTCTGCTCCAAGTTACCAAACAAGGACTCCTCCATCTTGGGATGAACAATAGCAAGATACTTCTTGGAACAAAATTTTCCAAAATGACACGTCGGTAAGATCCCAAGAAGCTCAGCAGGATCCATGGACTTCATATCTTTGTACTGAGTGAAGCAATCGCGACGAAACTGATCAGGGTTCAGAAGTGAAGAGAGGCTACCATCCATATAGAAAGTTTCATGATCAAACCCTTGAAAGATCTTCCTAGATATATAAGAATCAAGCGCATACTTAGCATGATGAGCTGATACAATCGATGAAGTCGAAGCATTATGATATTTGTCAGTAGAAGCAGTAGCTGCTTCAATCGAACGAACAGCAGCCGTTATATCCCAATGTGCATTGTGCATTAGAGATAAAAGCATAGATGTGAAAGATTTCGACGCTTCTCTTACTTGCACCATAGTTGTTTCAAACAGTTCTGCTGTTGGCACTGCTGCAATTGCTGCAGAATAAATTTCACACACAAAAAAGAAAACAGTAACTTGGTATTAGCTTGAATCAGCTTCTGAAACCCCTTAAAAGTTATATTCCAAAAGCTAAACCAGAATGCACATGCTAGAATCACTTTGAAAAAAAACACTTCTCTACTTCAAAGCATCAAATCTAAACTAAAAGTCTAAACCAAAAAGTATCTTTTTTTCTGAATTATCCAAAACCAAACATGAAACACAACACTTTCATAAAACCAGTTAATGTACCTTGAATTCCTAGTTTTCTCTTAGACTGAGATCTTCCTGGTTTCTTTTCACCACTACCATTACTCGAAAGAGCAACAACACCTTCCAGCTTCTCTTTCAAATTCTGAACTTCCAAATCCTTCACCTTCACCTCATTCTTTAACTCCTCCACCACCGCCTCATACGGCGCCACCACCTCCCTCACCGACGCCACACCAAAGCCTCTTCTCCTCCCACTCTTCTTCCCACCTCCGCCGCCATTCCGACGAAACCGTTCCCTCAGTACAGCAAGCTTCCTCAGGTCAGAAACCACCGCCATGTCAGCAACCCTCATCTTCTCAGCGTCCCACGGAGAATGCGCTTCTTGTAACTTCACGTATGATCTCTTCATAGACGACACCGTTTCGAAAACTTCCTCCATCAACACTTCCATTTGCTTCACCTTCAGAATCTTCAACCCCGTCATTTTGTCTTCTTTGAAATCGGCATTCTTTTCCTCCAAAACTTCATCTCCATCATCATCAGAATCATCACCGTCGTCATTATGATAATTTTCTTGTTCTTCGTCTCTGTTTTCGTCTGATTCGTATGGTGAGTCGTCTTCAACTACCTTTCTTACTGGAACAAGTGGGTTGAGAAGACACGAAGCGGTGACCCTTTGGATCAGATCGGAGAAATTTGAAACCTTTCGCGTCATTGGTTGTGTTTGACCGAGTCACTGAGTCAGAGAGACAGTGAAAGAGAAAAAGGTTTGAGAATGGTAGTAGAAGAAGCTGAGTGGGACCAGTGAGTCAATAATGGTTGAATAAAAAATTAGGCATTTGCATAACGAACACGTGCTGGGTATGACTCGCTGGTTGAGTGTCAGAAGAAGCACGAGGAGGGTGCGTAGGATAAGATAGTTGTTATTACTACTAGGTAGCTAACCCCAAGAGGCGTAAAATAAAACAAGTCATAATCATGAGTGATTTACCAGTTAGATTACATAAATGTTTGAGATAGGATGTGATATGGAGGTGTGAGCCCATGTTATTAAGATGATGGAGAAGAGTTGGTGGTTTTTGTTGGGGGTAATTAAGGAAAATGAGTAATGAAAAGAAAATTTGAAAAAAATGGTAAACTTAACCGATGGTTATTGGAACAATAGTGTGTGAAGTTGTGAGAGTGGATGGTGGAAATGTGATTGTGGAGTATATGGAATCATGAAATGGAATGGAAAAAAGCTGCATGTGGTGGAGATGAGTGGGAAATGGTCTTACTATGTATAAGGGTGATGATGTTCTAAACTTAAGGGTGATAAGGGTGATGTTCTAAACTTAATATGTATACTTTTTCACTACATTTAAAAAGTTTTTTATTTTCTCTTTATTACAATTTTGGTATAAAACAAACGGAGAAATTTTGGATTTGCGTTGGGGACAAAGATGTGATTTTGTTTGTGGTAAATTAAGCCAAAGTTTTTATATTTTTAATATGTGAATAACTGATACTTTTATCTAGTTTTTGAGTTAGAAATTATTTAATTTCAACCATTTGAGGGATGTCAATTTTTTATCTATAACATTGGTCACACGCTCACTTTGATCGATTAGAGAACATGGGGAATGACTCATTCATTTAAAATATGAAACGTGCTTAGTCAATCAATAAGATTTTGGATTATTTAGTTATGACAAGGATATTCTCGTTAGCTGTTGGGAACATGTTTGATGAGTCACCTCATATCATGCATGGGAACATGTCGAGCTCTCCCCCACACGTGACACGTGTTCGACCTCACTCAATCTCTTTTTAGTTCTCTTTGTTCTTTTTATGCGATGAATGGATAATAGATCGAGACCATTGATACTTAATGGACTTGGACTATAATGTAACATTCTACGGTCCCTCAAGTATGAGGTCTGTAAGGACGAAGTGGTTAAGAGAAAAATATAACATTTAATGATGGCAATGGTCACATGCATAAGGAATGACCGGATGATCGAAGCCCTTCATCTTGCTTGTGGCACACATCTAAAACTAAACCTTTAATGCTTTGATATAATCTTTGCTTGATGTTCTACATGACTCTTTACTTCCTTTTCATCACTTCTCTGTTTGGACTTGCTTAACCTGTTATTATTCTTCCTTCAACTAATTGTTCTTTTCAACTTCAATTTGTCCAACAAATCTTTTTTCTATTAAATAAATTCTATTTCCTTCTCATTATCTTTCTATTTAGGGTATGGTTTTTACACTAACAACACAAGCATGTAATGAAGAGGCGAAGTAGTACACACCAACTTTGCTTACACTAATGAAGCGAGGGTAAAATCTTTTAGGGGCAACTTGAATATATCCTCCATAAACAATGAAGAAGATATCTTGTTATAACCTTGTATCGAAGGCGAAAAGGTCTGCATGAGGAGACCACAATGGGTAGAAGAATATTATTTTTATATGTATGCTTGCATCTTGTCAGATATAGGGTGGAGATTTCCTTCGCCCCTTTTTAAGCTAATGTCTTAAGAACTATCAGTATTTCCCCCATAACTTCATCCCAATACCCTTTGTGAGGGGCTTAGAGATTCTTTGTGGAGGGTATTGGGGTCACACCAACCACAAGCAGTTTCTTATCTTTTTATGGGACCAAAGAGGTTGAGAAATGGAACTGGATTTCCATCATTGTCCTCCTCCAATAGACGTTCCAATATGAGCCTTCTTAGAAGACGAGTCTCTGCTAAATTAGACATCTTTCTGGATCCCAACTGAGTCGCTCTGTTAAGATCGTTAGGGAAGTCAAATGGAAAATTAAAATGCCCACTCACATAAATTTTGGAGTCAAAGTTCTAGTTCTAGAGGGGAGGCTTATTCTTGGTCCTCAAAGGATCCGAGGAAGTAATTCCCATCATGGGTGATCCCCCGAGATCCACAGTGTCTTCTCCGTCCAAGTTTATAGTCATATTGACCCAAAAATCTTTACCTTTTTTACTTTGATCCGGAGATGAAACCCCATTCGACCAAGCCAAGAATGATAGTCTTCAGAGGTCTGAGAAATATAATAGTCAACCCTTAAGTTGATCTCTTTTTCCCTATGTGTACGAAGTTAGAAGTAGTTACAATTAAAATTAAAAAGAATAATCTTTTTCAAAACTTAATATTTATTGTTATTCAATTATTAGGATTGATTAATATTATAAAAACTTTTAGAGAAAGCTTAGATATAATTCCTTAGACGTGATTTATACTATTTTCAAATGAAAATATGATAAATGTATAATTTCCTCCTATACATATGTAATTTTCTCCTATTTTCACTTCATAAAAGATACTTAATTACACTTGTCATATTTTCATTGGAAAATAGTAAAAAACACATAAATAATTGTATCTAAGTTTTCTCAAAACTTTTTATACTTGTGCACAAAGATTAAATCCAAATTGATTACTTATACATATTTTTAAAAATATAATAGAATTATTTATCCAATATTCTGATCTGCTGCTAGAATACTTACTCTTTATGTGTATTTTATATTATTAAATTCAAAGAATATATACTATCTGTCTTAAAATGATTAAATATTTTAAAAATTAATAGATATAACTTTTTATTTTTATTTTTATTTTTATTTTTATGAATATAATCATTGATAACATGTACGAATTTAACATTTTTTAAGAAAAATATAACATAATTTCAACAGTTTTCTTTATTGTTTCTTCTTCTTAAATCATGACTTTAACTTATACAAGTTTATTATAAATAAAGCAGATATAAATTCATAGCAATTTTTTCACAATGAAACTCACTGATATTTATCATTTTGTTCAGCTAATATTTTTAAATAGTACAAGTATTTATTTTAAAAATCAATGGATATTTAAATAATTTTGTGGTTTACCAATATATTTTCTTTATAGTAAGGGGATGTTCTTTCTACACCGTCAAAATCTCGAAAATGTCTTTTATGTGTCCGAAGATGCATCTTCAGACGCATCCAAAGTCACTTTATCCTTGACGTTTATGAGATACACCCCAGTTAAAAAAAAGGTCGGAGATGCATCTCCATATACTGTTTGGGTGTATTCGGATATGCATCTTCGAAGTATCTTCTGCACTCATTTGTGGGGTTTTGTTATTCACTCAAATGATTTAATTAACAAGTCATTGATATTTTCGGAGATGCATCTCCAGCAATGCCCAATGATAAATTTAATAAAACACCACCTTGACTGATCTTCTTCTTCACATTAAAAACACACTCCATTGCAAAACCCTTAAAAAATTTCTCTCATTCTCAATCAACTTTTCAATACCAAACATCATTGTTGCATTTCATCACTTCAAAGGGAGAAAAACAAGTTGGAATTGCAGGTAAAACTCGTTCATTTCATCCCTTATTCCTTGCATTAATCTTGTCTTTGAGTTGAATTGAGTCAGAATATGCATCTTTGGACGATGTTTGGTGTGGTCCGGATGTGCATATCCGAATTGTCTTGATAGTTTGAGTTTCATAATATTTTTATGTTGTTGCTGGTATTAGATATGGTGCACCCAAATATGTTTCCCAAAGCTATTATGGGTGTGGCTGTTAAACCGGGTGAAGTCAAGCATGGCTTTAAACCAGATGAAATGAATGATAATGTAAAATTGGATGAAGCAAATAATGATGTTAAATTGGCTGCTCGACATGTTGTTATCGAGGTAGATGTTCGTGCATAATTTATAAGTAAAGAAATGTTTATTGTTCGTGAACATATGCTGTAATGGGTCTGTAGGGAGGCCGAGAAATTGGGGTTTCACGTTATAATCAGAAGGTCCGACAATGGTTAAGATAAAAGACAAACATTTATAATAATGACATGCGAAAGAAGTGGCATGTACCAACCACAAATTAAGAAGTTGAAACAATATGACACAAGATCGAGGAAATGTGAGTGTCCTTTTAAATTGCACGGATACCATATGGTGGATGAGACATGGAAATTTAATGTGATTTCCGGTATACATAATCATGCCTTGATTGAAAAGCTAGCTAGTTATCCTATTGTATGCCACCTTGTTCTGAAGGAGATGGAACTTGTTTAGGACGTAACACTAAACACGGTGGTGCCGAAAAATATACTCGCATCTTTGAAAGGAAAAAGACCTTTAAATGTTTCAAATATCTAACATATATACAACATACGTGCTTGAGACAACTAGGCGGTAAGAGGTCCAAGATCTGAGATGCCACAACTGTTAAAGCTTTTGGAGAATGATGACTATGTTTCTAGGTTCAAAGTATGTGAGGATACAGTCACCATTCGAGATATATTTTGCAGTCATACCGATTCCATCAAGTTGCTTAACACATTTCCCACCATGCACATAATTGATTCAACATAAAAAATAAACAAGTATAGACTTCTACTATTGGAAATTGTTGGTGTTACTTCTACGGAGATGACTTATTCAGTTGGTTTTTTGGAATCTGAAAAAAAGAACAATGTTACATGTGCTTTGGAAATGTGCAAGACTATGTTGAAGGACCAAAAAAACATGTCACAAGTCATAATCACCAATCGTGACACCATATTGATGAATTCAGTTGCAACAGAATTTCCTTCATCATCTGCATTACTTTATACGTATCACGTAACAAAAAAGTGAGAAGTCGAGTGAAACCTACGGTTGACATGAAACATGTCAAAGGTGAAGATGGAAAAATTGTCAAACCTGGTGTGGTGGTGGAAAATATAATGGATGCATGAAATTCTATAATAAATTCTTCCACAGAAGCATTATATGTTGAATCTGTTCTACATTTCAGGAGTGTGTATATGTGAAATATATCCAAATATGGTAATAAATGTTGAGGGCACAATTTTATCAGGTTTAAGAGAAGATTGTTTGTGCATGGACCGACCAGGTTCTACATTTTGGTAATGCAACAGCTAACGTAATTGAATCTGCATATGTTAGAATAAAGAATTGGTTGAGAAATAGTAAAAGTGATTTTTGTCGATATTGGGACGCCGTTAACCAAATGCTCTGAAACCAACATAATGAGGTGCATACATCTTTTTTTCTGAGTATTATTGTGTTATAACTCCGATTCAAAGACAACATCCTTTATTCACAGTTGGTTGGCAACATATCTTGAGCGACATTGAATTTTATTTTTCTCGAAGCCAAGTGAGTGGATAAAACAGGTTCAGATAGCTCTAAGTGTGGTTGTAAACTTAAGATGACTTATGATCTTCCATGTGCATGTTTAATTTCAATGAAGATGAAGCTTTAAAAACCAATATGTATGGATGAAGTTTACACACATTGGAAAATGCTCTATTTTGATGATGATGGTGTGATGAAGGATGATAAATCAAACATATCTATCATGACCGAGTGAGAAGTGATCCAAGAGAGATTCATGAATGTTGATGACATAATGAAATTGTACATCAAAAAGCAATTGAGGGAGATTTCCTATAAAAAAACAGATTTGAAACCACAGTTGGAACTAGTTAAAACAAAGGGTGCCCCTATAAAGGTCAAATTGACACAATGTGACAACACTACAAGACAGTCTCCTTTATGCTTTGAACATGTTGACTCACACTTTTTGGATTCTCCAACTCTCAAATCCCAAAAGAGTGTTTTCAATTGTGTTCGCATTAGCAAACCATCTCTCTCACCACCATTACCAAAAATCATCCATATTTAATAGATTCTGCTTTTTGTGCACAAATACATTGAGCGGATTATATATGTTGGGGGTGACATCAACTGTGGTTTTCGAGTTGTTTTGGGCTTCACTACAGTACCTCCAACTTGATTCTTTTGCCTTTTTAATACGATTTCTTCTTATTTTGCCAAATGCTTCTTGCATAAACATAATACCTGAAACAAAGGAAAATACTAGCATAATACCGTAATAATATATAATTATAATAAAATAAACAAACAATTTATGTTATAATCGAGCCTAATATACGATATAATTACGTGTTATCAACATCCCCACACTTAAACCATTGCTTGTCCTCAAGCAATCAGCCAACATGGTAAAAAAAGAAATAATTAAGCTCGATTCGAAACAAGGGCATGACACGACTCCTAATCATATTTGTGTTAGGCAAATGTTGTTAGAATAAGATTTGTTCTGATCAATATTCTTAGTTTTGATGATAACAAACATATGAATTTTGTATGAGATAATGTGGTACTCTAATACTATGCAATTTCCATTTCAGGAATTATATAAAGAGTATGCACAAAATCAGCGCAAGAAGCACTGACTCAGAAGGTTCAGCATGCATCATCAGAACATGGTCTGGCAAGACATCAGAAGATGGTCAAGCAGAATCAGAACATGGGTCTATGGAAGCATCGGAAGAACTTGAGATCAGAAGCAGAAGCACTGAAGTTCTCATGGTATCACGCTCAGAAGCACTTTAAGGTAAGATGACAAGAAGATGCTCTGCACCAAGCTGTTTGACTCTGATGACATTCAAACGTTGTTTACACAAAGATCAGATCAGAAGCAAGTACTAGACTGGCAGGCTATGCTGACTGACAAAAGGAACGTTGGAAGCTATTAAAGGCAATGTCAGTAGACACAGCGAAAACAAGGCTCGAGGTAGTTGACAAAAGAGTGAAACATTAAATGCAATGTTGTACGGATTACGCAAAGCATTAAATGCTCCCAACGGTCATCTTCTCAAGCGCCTATAAATATGAAGTTCTGATGAGAAAGCTGAATACAAGACTTTATGCAAAAACGCTGAAACGCTGTTCAATTCAAAAGCTCTCAAACTTCATCATCAAACTCACTACATTGCTGTTGTAATATATTAGTGAGATTTAAGCTTAAACTTAAGAGAAATCACAGTTGTGATAATAGCTTTATAAGAAGCATTGTAACTCTTAGAATTTGTTTACATTAAGTTGTAAGAACTAGAGTGATCAGGTTGTTGATCAGTATACTCTAGAAAGTCTTAGAAGGTATCTAAGCAGATTGTTCCTAGAGTGATCAAGTTGTGATCAGGATACTCTAGAAGACTTAGCAGTTGGCTAAGTGGAAAACCATTGTAATCTCGTGTGATTAGTGGATTAAATCCTCAGGTGAGGTAAATCACTCCAAGGGGGTGGACTGGAGTAGTTTAGTTAACAACGAACCAGGATAAAATTCATTGTGCAAATTGTTTGTATCTTACAAGTTTTAAAGCTACACTTATTCAAACCCCCCCTTTCTAAGTGTTTTTCTATCCTTCAATTGGCATCAGAGCGCCGGTTCTAAGGTGCAAGCACTTAACCGTGTTTAGAAAAGATTCAGGAAGAGAAAAACATTAAGTCAAGATGGTTGAGACTCCACCACCTTCATCTACATCTACATCTGGCTCAGCTGAGCAATACAATGGAAATGGTAACAATGGTTATACTAGACCGCCAGTATTTGATGGTGAAAACTTTGAATACTGGAAAGATAAACTTGAAAGTTACTTCCTTGGTCTAGATGGTGACTTATGGGATCTTCTGATGGATGGTTACAAACATCCAGTGAACGCTACTGGCGTAAGGCTTACAAGACAAGAAATGAATGATGATCAAAAGAAGCTTTTCAAAAATCATCATAAATGTAGGACTGTTTTGCTGAATGCTATCTCTCACGCTGAGTATGAGAAGATATCTAACAGGGAAACTGCCTATGATATATATGAGTCATTGAAAATGACCCATGAAGGAAATGCTCAAGTCAAGGAGACCAAAGCTCTTGCTTTAATCCAGAAATATGAAGCCTTCAAGATGGAGGACGATGAAGATATTGAGAAGATGTTCTCAAGATTTCAAACGCTAACTGCTGGATTAAGAGTTTTGGACAAAGGCTACACCAAGGCTGATCATGTAAAGAAGATCATCAGAAGCTTACCCAGAAGATGGGGTCCAATGGTGACTGCATTCAAGATTGCAAAGAATCTGAATGAGGTTTCTTTGGAAGAGCTAATCAGTGCCTTGAGAAGTCATGAGATAGAGCTGGATGCAAATGAACCTCAGAAGAAAGGTAAGTCTATTGCATTAAAATATAATTTTAAAAAATGCACTAACGCTTTTCAGGCTGAAGAAGTAGATTATGAAGAATCAGAATCAGAAGAAGAAGATGAACTGTCCATGATCTCCAGAAGGGTAAACCAACTTTGGAAGAGCAAGCAAAGGAAGTTCAAAAGCTTCAGAAGTTCAAAGAAGTTTGAACGAGGAGAATCTTCTGGTGGCAGAAGATCTGACAAGAAGAAGGTCGTCTGCTATGAGTGCAATGAACCTGGACACTTCAAGAGTGAATGTCCAAAACTTCAGAAGAAGAATCCCAAGAAGAAGTTTCATAAGAAGAAAGGTCTTATGGAAACATGGGATGATTCTGAATCAGAATCAAAATCAGACTCTGAAAGCGAGCAAGCTAACTTTGCACTGATGGCTACAGTGGATGATGGATCAGAATCTACATCAGAATCAGATTCTGAAGAGGTATTTTCTGAACTATCTAGAGAAGAGTTAGTTTCCAGTTTAACAGAACTTCTGGAACTCAAGGCTCATCTTAGTATCAAATACAAAAAGCTGAAAAAGCAATTTGAATTTGAAACTAAGAAGCTGGAAGTGGAAAATTCTGAACTGAAGGAAAAAGTTTTAAAATTATCCAAAGATATTGGATCTCCTTCTGAATCAGAAAAATCCATTCCTAGCCTCAATCATATTCTGAAAGAATATGACTCGAGCTTCAGAAAGTTCCTATCTAGAAGTATTGGCAGAAGTCATCTTGCTTCTATGATATATGGTGTTTCTGGAAACAAAAGGTTTGGTTTTGGCTATGAGGGTGATACCTCACATAAATTTGAACCTGTTGATGATTTGAAAATCACATAAAAGCCATTGTATGATCAGTTCAAATATGGCCACTCACATGATATTAGGCTCACTTCACATGCACAGAGTTTTCACACTACACACACCAAGAAGCATGTGACACAACCTAAAAAATATCATGCTGCCAAACCTAAAGAATATCATGTTGTTCCTCCTGTTACTTATAATGCTAAACCCAAGTTCAATCAGAACTTGAGGAAAACAAACAAGAAAGGACCCAAGAAATTGTGGGTACCTAAGGAGAAGATAATTTCTGTTGCAGATATCCTTAGCAGCAAAGAGGACAAAGCACAAAATATCATGGTACCTGGACTCTGGGTGCTCGCGACACATGACGGGAAAAAGGTCTATGTTCCAAGACCTGGTGCTTAAGTCTGGTGGAGAAGTCAAGTTTGGAGGAGATCAGAAGGGCAAGATTATTGGCTCTGGAACCATAAGTATTGGTAACTCTCCTTCCATAACTAATGTACTTCTTGTAGAAGGATTAGCGCATAACTTATTGTCCATAAGTCAATTAAGTGACAATGGTTATGATATAATCTTCAATCAAAAGTCTTGCAAGGCTGTAAGTCAGAAGGATGGCTCAATCCTATTTACGGGCAAGAGAAAGAACAACATTTATAAGATTGATCTTTCTGATCTTGAGAAGCAGAAGGTGACTTGTCTAATGTCTGTTTCTGAAGAGCAATGGGTCTGGCACAGAAGATTAGGACATGCTAGTTTGAGAAAGATTTCTCAGATTAACAAACTAAATCTGGTCAGAGGTCTCCCAAATCTGAAATATAAATCAGATGCTCTTTGTGAAGCATGTCAGAAGGGCAACTTCTCCAAACCTGCATTCAAATCTAAGAATGTTGTCTCATCCTCAAGGCCGTTAGAACTTCTGCACATTGATCTGTTTGGACCAGTCAAAACAGCATCTGTCAGAGGGAAGAAATATGGATTAGTCATCGTAGATGATTATAGCCGCTGGACATGGGTAAAGTTCTTAA
This sequence comes from Vicia villosa, assembly GCF_029867415.1. NCBI lineage: Eukaryota > Viridiplantae > Streptophyta > Magnoliopsida > Fabales > Fabaceae > Vicia > Vicia villosa. The sequence goes on along the minus strand of NW_026705510.1, from coordinate 221,590 downwards.
AACACAAGGATGAGTCCCATTCAGTGTTCTTTGAATTCTGCACTCAGATCCAATCTGAGAAGGAGTGCAAAATCATAAAGGTCAGAAGTGATCATGGTGGTGAATTTGAGAACAGATTCTTTGAGGAGTTCTTCAAAGAAAATGGTATTGCCCATGATTTCTCTTGCCCTAGAACTCCACAGCAAAATGGAGTTGTAGAGCGAAAGAATAGGACTCTGCAAGAAATGGCCAGAACCATGATCAATGAGACCAATATGGCTAAGCACTTCTGGGCAGAAGCAATAAACACTGCATGTTATATTCAGAATAGAATCTCTATAAGACCTATTCTAAATAAGACTCCTTATGAATTGTGGAAGAACAGAAAGCCCAACATTTCATATTTTCATCCTTTTGGATGTGTGTGTTTTATTCTGAATACTAAAGATCATCTTGGTAAGTTTGATTCTAAGGCACAAAAATGTTTTCTTCTTGGATATTCTGAACGCTCTAAAGGCTACAGAGTATACAATACTAAAACATTGGTTGTAGAAGAATCAATCAATATCAGATTTGATGATAAGCTTGCTCTTGAAAAGCCAAAGCAGTTTGAGAATTTTGCAGATATAGATATTGACATATCAGAAGCTGTAGAACCAAGAAGCAAAGCTCCAGAAGCTGAAAGTCTCAAAAGCAAAGAATCAGAAGATCAAGTTGCTGCATCTTTAGAGAATCTCAGAATTTATGAAAAGCCAACAGTCAGAAGATCTTCTAGACTCACCTCAGATCACTCAGAAGATGTGATCCTTGGAAAGAAAGATGATCCTATCAAAACCAGATCATTTCTAAAGAATAACAATCAGAAGCAGTAATCAGAATCAGAAGATGAAAAGTTCTATTCAGTGCAACACAGTTGTCATCAAGAGTATTCTGATGGTGAACACGTGTATGTACGGTTGGTAAAAGCGTGAGTTAATCTGATGGGACACCGCCCCAGGTAACTGTGTTAAATCATTTCATTTACCACGATCTCTCATCTAACGTCACTCATCATTTAATACAATTGATTTCATTTGATTCTGTAACTGTTCATTCTCATAACTTTATTGATTCATTTTCAAATCCGTCTCTATAAATACAATTCAAATCATAACGTTTATCTTTTTCGCTCCCATTCTCTCTTTCTTCTTGCATGCATTTTTGCAACCTTTTCGGTCTTTTCTCAAACCCTAAGCGCAAACCCAGAAATTGTTCTTCAAATCTCAGTACTGTTTCAATGGCCGCTTCATCATCTCATAATGTTGGCTCATCTGTCCCTCTCCATCTGCAAGAAGAAGATCAGCAAATCACTCCGGTTATTGCCTGTTCTATTCCCAAAAAGGAGTTGGAAGTTATCTGTGAACTCATGGTAGACTTTGATAGTCTCGAAGAACATAACTTTCGTCTTAAAGAAGATATCCTTTTTCAAGGATGGACCTCGTTATTTGCTGAGTTCTGTGGACCAGTCTACCCAGATCTTGTTAAGGAATTTTGGGTGCATGCAGTTGTTGCCCCTAAATCCATTATGTCTTTCGTCCATGGGAAGTTTGTGTTCGTTACTGAGAACATTCTGAGAATGATGTTCGATCTAAGAAACCCTGAGGGTGCTTATGAAATTGATCAAAGGGCTGATTAGGATGAAGTGTTATCTACCCTTTACACAGATGTAAAGGAGACAAAGCGTGTCAAGGACATGAGGGATCTTTATAAAATCTGGACCAAGATTCTTCTGGGGTGTTTCTATCACAGGAAAGGAACACATGCCGCAGACTTCGTCAACAATGAGCAGAAATACATTCTGTATTGCATTGCTACTCAGAAGAAGGTTGATGTTATCTACATAATCTTCAATCACATGTGGAATGCTGTGAGGGATTCCAGGAATGCCTTCAGAGTAAAGAAGTGTACTATCATTCCTTTTAGAAGGATCATTACAAACCTTCTGGTTCATTCCAAGATTATTAAGAACTTGGAAGCTGAAGGTACCATCAAAGACCTTGCTCTTAACACTCGAAGTTGCTTGAATGCTCTCACCTTGAGAAAGATGAGTGTCATTGATGCTATCATCAAAACCCCTCAACCTCTTCCTGGAGCAAGAAGCAGAAGAGATCCTATTCTTGCTAACTTTGAACCCTTCTTCAGAAGTGAGGTGCCAGGAGTCAGAACTAGATATCTGAAGTCACTCAAGGAAGATGAAGGAGTAAAAGATCAAGAAAAAGGTGCTCCTGCTAAAGAAGGTCGCAAGAAAACTTCTACTTCTAGGGCTGCTGCCTTGGAAGATGCTTCAGAAGCTGCTGTGAAGAAGGAAAGAAGGACTAAGAGAAAATTTGATCATCCTTCTGATAATCAGGTGAAGGTATTTCAGAGTGTAGCTGCTGCTACTACTGTTGAGAAAGCTGTTCCAGAAGAAGCTGTTGCTGAAGATGTTCAAGTTGTTTCAGTTGCAACTAAGAAGAGTGTAAAGGAGACTACTGAGAAGAAGAAAAAGAAGAAGTTGAATAAAAATGTTGAAATTGTTATAGCTGTTGAGAAGAAGAAGACAAGGAAAAGAAAATTAATAATAAATGCCTCTGATGATGATGAGGATGTTCAAGAAGCTGTGAATCAACAAGTTAAAATATCTCAAGGACCAACAACTCAAGCAGTTGAAGGTCAGAAGGTTGTTGCTAGTGAGAAGGAGACACTGGAATCTGCCAGAAGAAGAGAAATCTCTCTTGGGAAGGCTAAGATTGTGGAAGAGCAGAAGAGTAAGAAGCAGAAGAAGCTTGAGGCTGTGTTTGAAGCTGTTCAGAAGGTATCCAAAGGTATTCATCTCTCTGAACCTGATTCTGTTCCTACTATACGTTCAAAAGTTGCACCAATAGCTGTTGCTCAAACCTCTGAACCAGTAAATCAACCAGAAAAAGCCCCATCAGAATCACCCATAAAAGTCCATGTTCTCACACCTCCTTCCTCTCCTGTAACCAAAACCCTTACTCCTCCTCCCTCACCCATCAAAAATGCTCCCATTCCTTCATCTCCACCTACAACCAACCTTGCTTCTGACCAGGCCCTTGGAAACCCTGTTCTCGATATACCACCCCTACAAACTCTCTTTCCACCTCACACAAATATATCCACTTCTCAACCACCTCCTCATGCACACTTTGAACCCATCCCTTCCACCTCTCAAAACAACCCCTCTGGTTCTGGTCTTCCATATTCTGCATCACATGAGCAATTGCTCCGTGACTGCAACTACACTCCCAAGCCTCGTCCTGAAGCTGAGATGGTAGTGTTAGATTCTGAGAATGAAGCAGAATCATCTTTTCGGTTGGATAGAGAGCCTCAACCCTATTCTGTCCCTAACCCTGTTTCTCCAATAACCATAATAAAATCCCGCCGAAAATACCCTATTGGTGTAATTTTTGAAATGGTAAAGAGGAATCTCAGAAGAGTCTTTGATACTCTCAGAATTGTTGAAAGTTTTGGCCTGAATGATGTTGCTATGCGAAAGTTCTGGAGAATCTTCCGAAGAAAAGCAGATGCTTGTTTTGAAGAACTTCAGGAAATTTGTGTAGATACTGCTCCACGCCCTTGTGGAATTCTGAGGAGTTATGAAGACTTCTGGTTCAGTCGTCTCGGAGGGAGATATATTCTTGAGGAGAAGCAGTTTGTTGATGAACTTGAGGAAGCAAGAATTGCTGCAGCAATGGAAGCTAACCCTTGCAGAGATATTGTGGTCTGGAGACCTCAGTATCCAGTTCTGATTGGAGACTTCAAGTCACTCTTTGACTTTTTGAGGGAAAATCCTTCTGAGAAAGACCCCAGCTTGGTTATTCCAGAAGTTGTTGACCCACCAGAGGTTGAAGGTCCTTCTGCTCCAAGGAATCTAGCTGCCATTCTTCAAGCTCTTGAGAATGGAGATTCTGAGGCGTCTGCTGCAGAATATGGAGATGCTTCTATGGAAGAAGCAGATGCTGAAGATCATCCTGCTGAAAGTATTCCTGTTGAGGAAAATCAAGGTGATGATCTGATTATGGAAGCTGCGGTTCAGAATGCTATCCCTCTAGACAGAAGTTGTGAAGCTTCTTCTGACGAACCTTCTCGTCTCGCAAGGACTCTGGAAGTTATTCAGAAGAACCAAGCTAAGCTATCTTCTCGCATGGATGAGCAACGAACGATCAATGCTAAGTTCCGCACCTTCATGGAGAGGCAGACTGAGAGCAACAATGGGATTCATGACATGCTGGCCAAGATCATGTCCAAGCTAGGGTCATCTTAGTCTTTGAGTCTTAGATTGTTTTCTTTGTTTGCTGCATCTGTTTTCTATGCATCTTCCATGTACTTTTGTACTTCTGATAATTTCTCTCTTCGGCAATCAATGAAATTTATCTTTTCTTCTCTCATATTGTTTGTCTTGTTTTTCATCTGACTCTTTTATGTTTTTGATGTTATGACAAAAAGGGGGAGAAAAATGTGATAAATGATCTGATTTATTTTATCAGTTGCTGGGAGAAAGGCTCCACATTTCTAACAGAACTAGCAAGTTCTATGTCTTTGAGTGTTTTGCAGGAATTGAAGATCTTCTTTAAAGCTCAACATGAGAAGCAAAGACATGGGGAAAAGCAATTCTGTATGGAATCAAGCTCATGGAAATTGAAGCAAGCTGAGTGCTGTAAAGCTTCAAGATCAGAAGCAAGAAGGAAGAATGTTCTGATATTCTGATGATAGAATATGCTCTAACACGTTCTTATTCCTTATATGTTCTGATGCATGTTTGTAGTTATAAAATATGCTCTGTAACATTACTTGTTTTTGCTCTGATACATAATTATATGTTCTGATACATATTTTATGTTCTGATTCATTCATGCTGACTTTTGTCCTTTAGTTTGTTCTATAACATTTCAGGATGTAGAGATGCTCTGATGATGCTCTGGTACATTCAACAATGTTCTGATACAATCTAGCATGAAATGATTCAAGAAGAAATTCAAGCTCTGAAGCTGTCCAATGGAAGCAAGAATCAGAAGCTGAATGTTCTGAAGATCGAAGAAATTCAAGTTCTGAAGCTATCCTATGGAAGCAAGAATCAGAAGCTGTGAATGTTCTGAAGATCTAAGCATATGTGATCGTCTCAACTGAAATGGAAAATACTCAGGGAAGTCCTTTATTTATAAAATTCTTCCAGTATCTATTTCAGGGGGAGATTATTTATCTCAGGGGGAGATTGTTAATCTCAGGGGGAGACATATTCACACACTATGTTTATATGCTTATGCTATAGCTGTGTAATTGTCTTTAGACGTCTAATATTCTGATCGCAAATTCATATCATTTATATATGTTTTTGTCATCATCAAAAAGGGGGAGATTGTTAGAACAAGATTTGTTCTGATCAATATTCTTAGTTTTGATGATAACAAGCATATGAATTTTGTATGAGATAATGTGGTACTCTAATACTATGCAATTTCCATTTAAGGAATTATATAAAGAGTATGCACAAAATCAGCGCAAGAAGCACTGACTCAGAAGGTTCAACATGCATCATCAGAACATGGTCTGGCAAGACATCAGAAGATGGTCAAGCAGAATCAGAACATGGGTCTATGGAAGCATCGGAAGAACTTGAGATCAGAAGCAGAAGCACTGAAGTTCTCATGGTATCACGCTCAGAAGCACTTTAAGGTAAGATGACAAGAAGATGCTCTGCACCAAGCTGTTTGACTCTGATGACATTCAAACGTTGTTTACACAAACATCAGATCAGAAGCAAGTACTAGATTGGCAGGCTACGCTGACTGACAAAAGGAACGTTGGAAGCTATTAAAGGCAACGTCAGTAGACACAACGAAAACAAGGCTCGAGGTAGTTGACAAAAGAGTGAAACATTAAATGCAATACTGTACGGATTACGCAAAGCATTAAATGCTCCCAACGGTCATCTTCTCAAGCGCCTATAAATATGAAGTTCTGATGAGAAAGCTGAATACAAGACTTTATGCAAAAACGCTGAAACGCTGTTCAATTCAAAAGCTCTCAAACTTCATCATCAAACTCACTACATTGCTGTTGTAATATCTTAGTGAGATTTAAGCTTAAACTTAAGAGAAATCACAGTTGTGATAATAGCTTTATAAGAAGCATTGTAACTCTTAGAATTTGTTTACATTAGGTTGTAAGAACTAGAGTGATCAGGTTGTTGATCAGTATACTCTAGAAAGTCTTAGAAGGTATCTAAGCAGATTGTTCCTAGAGTGATCAAGTTGTGATCAGGATACTCTAGAAGACTTAGCAGTTGGCTAAGTGGAAAACCATTGTAATCTCGTGTGATTAGTGGATTAAATCCTCAGGTGAGGTAAATCACTCCAAGGGGGTGGACTGGAGTAGTTTAGTTAACAACGAACCAGGATAAAAATCATTGTGCAAATTGTTTTTATCTTACAAGTTTTAAAGCTACACTTATTCAAACCCCCCCTTTCTAAGTGTTTTTCTATCCTTCAAATGTTACATCGATAAGTACTAGATATCAACACCAAGGATACCGTAATGACATAATGTTTCAGAGACTTCCTCTCTATTCAAACCAATTCGAACTATGCCATTATAACTCAACCTATATCTCTCGTTTCTCTTTCGCTCCTTTTCATTCAAGCGCAATCACATTAAGCCCGTTATCCGTACACTCACATAGTCGGGGAAATCGGTTAGCGACTATGATCCTTTTGCTTTAGCACGGGGTTCTGGTTTTTAAGTGGTGCAGCCCCATTTTTCCCAACTGCGGTTGCGGGGGATCGGACTGTAATCCACCCTACCAAGCCCAGTACCAGTGACCTCTAGGCCAGCCAACAGTGGGTGCTAATTATTAAATCCTTATATGCGTAACAACCGTTGGGCTAAATGACCGGGTGAGGGTCACCTAACTTAGAGGGTTATTTTTCAATCAAATCATTTATTTATTAAAAACAGGATCATTCACTTATATTCATCGACTCTCTACGTAGTTTGTGCTTAATATGGTGCCGACTGCTAATATAAATTACTTAAGAGCTACTTTGAAAACTTGAGCCTAAGGTCTCGACATAATGGGCATCCAAATTGATATCACATAATGAGGGGGTTTAGGGTGTCAGGATGATATCGATGTTATTGAAACATTCCCAAGTCTTTCTAACAAAGCCTAAAGTGTGACGACCTAAATACTTTCAGAGTGTGCATGCCATGTATCAAAAACCAAATAATTTTTGTTGGTGGAATAAAATTTTAAATTTCGGGGAAATTCAATAGCAACCGAAAATCACGTATAAAGACTCGACAACATAACTAGAAGACAATAAATAAAGCAATAAATGAAAGCGGTAAAGCTTCTCCCCCACACTTAAACCAAACATTGTCCTCAATGTTTTGATCAAAGGTGGAAAAGGAAAGACAAAACCTGTATGGATGCTATTCGTGGGCTATCACATTTTCAAATTTTGGGGAAATTCGATAACAACAGAAAATCATGTATAAAGACTTGACAACATAACTAGAAAACAATAAAGCAACAAATGAAAGCGGTAAAGCTTCTCCCCCACACTTAAACCAAACATTGTCCTCAATGTTTTGATCAAAGGTGGAAAAGAAAAGACAAAACCTGTATGGATGCTATTCGTGGGCTATCACATTTTCAAATTTTGGGGAAATTCGATAACAACAGAAAATCATGTATAAAGACTTGACAACATAACTAGAAAACAATAAAGCAACAAATGAAAGCGGTAAAGCTTCTCCCCCACACTTAAACCAAACATTGTCCTCAATGTTTTGATCAAAGGTGGAGAAGAAAATACAAAACCTATATGGATGCTACCGGCGGGCTATCACGACCAAATCCGCTCCGCGTTCGGAGGAAATACCTTCTCCTATCATACTCATCAATTGTGTCACCACCAGCAGCAACACTCGTAGGAATGTGCGTGGAGACCCGCTCATCTTTGAGACGATCGTCTATAGATTTTTCGCCTAGATATGGTCGAGAAGTGAAAAGTGATCCATATTTTTATTTTCTGCAAATTCAAACAATAAAAGGAAAACATTAAACTGAAAACTCGTGGGTTGCCTCCCACGCAGTGCTTTGTTTAACGTCGATAGCTCGACGGCTTAAGAGTACAAGCACTCAAGGTTGTTCTCTCGAGAATGACTCCTCGGTTGAACTTTTAGCAAACCTCGTTTTCCATGGCCACTTATCAAGCCATCTCACATATCCCTCACCTTTTCTTTTCTTTTTTCTGTGGGGTGGTTCATTCTTTTGAAATCGTGGTGGCGGTTCTGGATCTATCCTAAGTATCAGTTTTTCGAGTTCGGGCTTAGTGATATTATCCACCACCTCAAAGGTTAACCTTACCCTCTTAACAATAATGATATCCCTAGTTTCATGGTCCTCTAACTTTCTCTTTTTATGCAAGACTTCAAACAAAGGTGCATTGGTGTGGATATTTTCCAATACCTCCACATACGTTTTGGATTGGGATTCTACCTTAGCTTCCATAAAACTTTGCGGGAAAGGAATCGGTGGGGTATAGGGAAAAGGAACAACAATAGGTGCTTCCTTCTCTACCTCTTCTACAACCTCCCTTTCAGATGGTGTTGGTGGATTTTTCTCAATCTCCACTCTTTTCTCACTAGGACTCTCCTCAACTACATTATTACTTTCCTCAATCTCATAACCACTCTCCTCAAGAATTTCAATTTGTTTTTCACTAATGGTTGTTTCAACATCCACATGCTCCTCAAGGAATGGTCCTAGAAGGTTTTGTTCAAGTTGGGAGATTTGAGTCTCTAATGTCATGTTGTGAGTCGCGAGGGACTCAACCATAGTGGTCAGTTGCCTAAGGGTTTCATTGTTTTGAAGACTTTGTTTGATAAACTCTTGGTTTTGGACGGTTTGTGTCTCTACAAAGTGCTCCATCATGGCTTCTAATCTAGAGTGAGTTAGCGTCTCGTCGGAATCCTCCATTGATGTTTCGAAGTTAAAATTATGGGATTTTTGAGGTTCTTCAAAGGGAGCTAGCGTTGCATTTTGCGTTTCCTCAAAGTGCTTCGTCATCATAGATTCTAGCCTAGAGAGAGTTTGTGCTTCAATAAATTCCTCCATTAAGATTTCGAGGTTGGATTTATGATAATCTTGCGACTCCTCAAAATGTTGGGCGTGGTGATCGTAGAAGAAATTCGGTTGAGGATATGTTTGATTAGAATTATAAAATTCTTGTGGTTCCTCGGAATGTTGGGATTGGTGATTGTAAAGGGGATTCAGTTGAGGATAAGCTAATGTCGAATTGTAATCCTCAATTAATGTTTCGAGGTTTGGATTATAGGTTTCTCGTGGTTCCTCGAAATGTTGAGATTGGTAGTTGGAGAGGTAATTCGGGTAAGAATGAGTTTGTGACGCATTGGAATTTTCCAACAGTATTTCGAGGTCGGATTTATGGGATTCTTGGTAACCCTCGAAATACTGTTGTTGGGAGTTGTAGAAAAAGTTTGGGTGATACATAGTAGTAAATGAAAAAGAAATGCCTTAGTCTCTACAGTGTAACAGCGAGTTACGATATCGACTTAAATAGTCCCCGACAACGGCGCCAAAAACTTGATCGCGACTTTACGTGTCTATTAGTCGGGATAACTGCAAGTGCACAGTCGTGTCGTGTAGTTTAAAAAGATATCGAATCTACAGGGACTATAAATCGACCTACCGTTATCTAAAGTTACTATGTAAAGCTAAGGCTAATGATATTTGGGTTGTTTCTAAAGAAATGAAAATAAACTCTTAATTCTAAGAATATAATAATAAACGGATATCAGTATGTAGTTCGTCTAACTTAGGTGATCCGAAGTTCCATCGGCCAGATTCTAATTAAATAAAAAATCTTTACTAACTATGTTATTTAAAAGTCCTCCTCTCAAACTCTCGCTCTATTGATTCAGACTACGATCCTAACTCATAATGTACGCTCTCGCCATCCCACCAGATTTACAAATGCTTTTTGAAAACATCATAATTAATAAAATGCTCGCTTCATGAAGACGTTACCTACTTAAATCTTCTAGTCTCAAACTCTCGCTCTGTTGACTCGGATCATGCTAGTATTCCCTAACGTACGCTCTCGCCATCCCGCGTCGGGTTTAAAAACACTTTTTGAAAGTAAATAAATTCTAATCAGTTTTAATACGCTTTCGCCATCCTTAAAACTAATGTCCTATGTCTACTATCCAGTTAAGAATCTCAAACTCTCGCTCTGTTGATCTTAACCTTTATCAGTCCTAAAATCTCAAACTTTCGCTCTGTTGATTTTAGAACTTTAAGAAATTAAATTAGACACAAAACCAGAAACGAGTGATTTTTAATAAAACATAATTAAGCCAATTTATTTCGGATCCCTACGGTTAAATTATTTTACATACTGACATCTAAATAAATTAGCCAGACATACTTATTAAATTAAACATGCATAAATAGATTCGGTTTATAAATTCAGGCATATTAATTTGAACACAATTTATAATCATACAAGAAATAAATGCGGTAAATAAAAACCTGAACAATATAAATCTGGAATAAATCTTTAGATCTTCAAGTACTAGAACCTCCACCACAAGTCGGTTGGGTTGTTCTTCGATAAATTCTTCGATCAAATAAAAACAAGGAAATAAAATACTATGATCTAACGTAAGGTTAGATCTAGTTAAAAGTTCACAACAATTTCTGGTGTAGAAATTGTTGTGAGAAAAGATAAACAGAATAGAAAACAATTGCTAGAAATAAAATGCTGGAATAAAAATGCAGAAGAAAAACTGTGGCTGGTGTCATACCCCAATTTTTGACCCTAAGATCCTATATCATTCATATCCCAATCATTAATCAAGAGCTTCACTTGGAAGTTTTGTTTGTGGTGTTGCACTCACCTCATCAATAAGAGGGACCATCAAGCACCAATAATTGTTTATCTTGTATGCATATTGTACTAACCCAAATACCAAATATATTGCTTTGTTTCTTTGTAGGCTTTTATTTTGTAGGTACCAAGCCAAGACATGCAATAAACAAGGCATTTTTCATATTTTGGACTGATGAAATCGATTTCCCTACTGGGTAAATCGATTTCCCTGCAGCAATCTTCAACAAAATCACATTCTGGACAGCATGAAATCGATTTCCCTCCTAGGTAAATCGATTTCCCTAGTGTATTTTGCGCCAAATTCTCTTCTGGAACAGTGTGAAATCAATTTCACTCCTGGGGAAATCGATTTCCTTAAGGCGAAATTCAAAAAATATAAGGAGGGAAGCTTGACATCATTTTGGCACCTTTTTATTTGATCATTTTATCAATTTTCCACCTCATCAAAATTAACCCCTTCATTAAACCCACTTAAACCTCATTTTACCATTTTTTACCATTTAAATTCCACTTAAATACCAATTAACCACAAATTAATTACCAAACACAAAATGACCAAATTGCCACTACTCTTGCTCCAATTCTATAAATAGAGACCTCTACTCTCTCATTTCACAAGCTTTGAGAGCCAACAAACCCCTTGCAATTTCTCTCCTCATCCCTACCAAATTCACCAAAGCTCTTTGTTCTTTCATAAAGTTTGTGAGTCACACCTTGAACCTCACAAACTTTGAGCTAAGCCACCTTTCATTTCACTCTTTTTCTTCAATTGTTGAGAGATCAAGATTTGTGTTGGTGATTATTGAAGTGGATCTAAGTTTTGTTCAAAAATTGGTAATCTTCATCATCCTTTTTTATCTACCATAATGTGATTCTTTGTTGCTTGTGTTCAATGCATCTTTGATGCTATATTGGTACTATTTGATGGTGATTTGATGGAAAATTCGTGCTCCAATTGATATGTGATCATAAGGTGTTTGTATATTTGTTCAAATCAAGTTTCATGCCTTTAAATGATGTTTTGCTGAAATTTACACTGATGAAATCGATTTCCTTAAGGCTGAAATTGATTTCATGCTGTACGTAACTTGTTTTTTTTGAAAACTGCACTATGGAAATCGATTTCCCCTTGCATGAAATCGATTTCCTGCTGGCAGAATGTGGTTTTTTTTGCCTTTTTTATGCTTGCTTTGGCTTCCTACTTCCTCTACTTCATTAATATCATTGGATCTAGGATGTTGATAGGTTTGAAAGAACCAAATCCATAATATTAGATGAATGATATTAATGATAGTGTGAGTTGATTATCTTTTATGAAATTTATTCTTCTTCCTCCATTTCATTAATATCATTGGATCTAGGATGTTGATAGGTTTGAAAGAACCAAATCCATAATATTAGATGAATGATATTAGTGATAGTGTGAGTTGATTTTACTTTATGCATTTTATCTTCTTCTTCTCCCTTTTTTTCTTTTGATCGATGAAAGTCTTAATACTTTGAGAATTCTTATGGATTCTTAGTAAAGACTAGATCGTTACCTATTTTCTTTTCGTGCGGTATTGCTTTCGGAGAATGATCTACATATCATTTCTCTCGCATGCATTAGCACATAAAGTTTTGACCGGCCTCGTTGTAGGGTGATTTCTACATAAATCACTTGGCGATCTGCTTAACATAGCGCAATATTTCGTGTCCCGAATAAAAAAGATTAAATATGGAAGAGAATTGTATGCGGTTGATTTAAGACTTATGGAAATTTATCGTGTAGTCGCTATGATTTTATCAAGCTTCTGATAAAGTTCCATTGAATTTAAATCCGAGAACATCCTTCACTCACCATCGATCTTTATTACTAACTTTGATAACATACTTGACAAGTTTCAAGATGGTTATCTTTAACATCTAACAACTAACTTTAATTTCCGCAATTTATTATACCGCTCTTTATTTCTCGCTTTACCGCTTTATTTTATCATTTCATCATATTTACATTCCGCTATTTTTCCTTTGTCCATTTGGACGTTTATATTCCGCTATTTTCTCTTTGTCCATTTGGACGCTATGTTTATGTTTCTGCTATTTTTCTTTTGTCCACTTGGACCATACTTTACTTTTATGCTAAAACACTAATAAACAACAAAAATCTAAAAAACACATAAGGCTCTCTTTCGGACTATTGGTTACTATCCCGAGCATTTTGGAGATTCGGACTTATGGACTTAGTACCTCTGGACCCTTATGATATTGTTACTCTGCTGTTATTCTGTCTGTCTGGCATTGGATTGTTGTCTGTTTATGTGTGCAGGTATTTCCTTGAAAGCCCTTGATGGTTAATTCCAAGGCATTGATATAAGGATTTTACCCGAAAATAGCCGTTACTCTGCCCGATTTTTGTCAGAATTTTAAAGTGCTTAATGCGAAGTGGTGCTAAGATAATAAGTTCATCTGGATCCCCAAGTGTTAATGTGTTGGTATTGATATTCCAAAGGATGGGAAATCTACCTTGACTCTCAATGTCAAGTGTTGTCTTCTTATTTCGGTTAGACCGTTTCTTTCCTTAGCTTTTATTTTACGCATTAGGATAGCCTCTTCATCTCCTCCCATTCTTAAATTTTCAAGTGTTGCCCTTAGTGGCTTTTTCTTCAAGTGTTGCCCTTAGTGGCTTTTTCTTCAAAGTCTAGACACCATTAATTGTCGAAACGAGTGGTTATATCCCACGATTTTGAAATTGATTGATATAATGAGATCTTTTCCGCGTGAGAGATCTAGTGGCATACTCGTTGATTTTATCCGAGTTGGAGCCCTTCTTTCATTTGCGAAGCAAAGAACTCGTTTGTTCTCATGCTCAAGATTAATGGCTGAGTATTTCTCTCCGACGATGATAAAGTGTTTATTCGGTTTTAAAATGTTTTCCCTTTTAGCGGAACTACATTAGCTCTGACTTCTCCATTGCACCGAGGAGGTATGTAGGCACAAGGCTTAACGTCTTGCCGAGCTTATTTTAAAAATAAAACAAACCCGTTTTTTAGCATACACGACACAGATTTTCAAAAAGGTTCTTGTGGAGTACCACAGATATGAGGGGTGCTTAAAACCTTCCCCTTGTATAAACAACACCCGTACCTAAGATCTCTTCTTTTTGTTTTAAAAACAAACTTGGGGTTTTATTCGTTCTTTTCCCTTTTCCTTTGGAAACAATAAAGCGCGGTGGCGACTTTCACTGAAATATTGAGTTGAGTCAATCCTATGGCTTCGATCTCAGATTTTCCCCGCTACAGCTGGGACAAAGCATGGTCCAACCCTTTTTCACTTCGTAGAAGCCTCTTTTTATAATGAAGAATATGGTAACTACTTCTTCACGTGTTCCTCTTTCTTCCCCGAGAATTTAGGAACAGTTTGACTTGGAAAGTGTTGGAGACGTGCGCCTTGCGTGAGAAAGAAGTGGAGAAAATAGTGGAGAGGTGAAGACGGACGTCTCAAGTGCTTGACGTGTGGCTCTCTTTCACCCTTGGGCCTAGGAGACGGACGTCTCCTCCTTGTAGTAGGCCTAGAGACGGGCGTCTCCCACTTGGAGACGTGGCTTGGATGATGGGGACGTGCGTCCCTTGTTTTGTGGAGGGTGAGACGACCGTCTCCCACTTGGAGACGTGGGGGCTTCAGCTTCACGTGGGCTGGGCCTCGCGCGTTCCACTTTGGATTCCTCTATTTGCACCTCACTTCACTACAGTACCTCCAACTTGATTCTTTTGCCTTTTTAATACAATTTCTTCTTATTTTGCCAAATGCTTCTTGCATAAACATAATACCTGAAACAAAGGAAAATACCAGCATAATACCGTAATAATATATACTTATAATAAAATAACGAAACAATTTATGTTATAATCGAGCCTAATATACGATATAATTACGTGTTATCACTGAGCCACCCATTTGCAATGACATGCAATATTAAAATTTATGTAATGTTTATCTATGTAATGTTTATCTATGTAATGTTTATTTTGATGTTAATTTATCTTGGTTTTCCATTTTGCCATTGTTTTTGCCTGTTTCTGTTTTGAATAATACATCTCCAGAAAGCTCACAGAATAATAAACTAAGGGGAATTTTGGAGATACATCTCTGAATCAATCTTTTGTGCATACCGATATATAGGGATGACAATGGGCAAAGTTTGGGCAGGGTACTATAGTACCCGTCCCCATACCCGCAGTTTGAAAAAATTCCCATACCCGTGTGGGCACCAATATTCATACCCGTACCCGAACACTTTGGGTACCTCAATACCCATCCCTGTGCCCGTTTACCCACGTTTGTAGTAAAATTAAATCAATTAATTATAAAATATCATATAATTATAAGTTTTTTAACAATATTAAAAAAAATCTGGATGTTATTGTTGAGTTAAGAAATAAATAAGACATTTTTTTTATTAAAATGTGTAATAGTTTAATAGTAATGTTTTTTAAAGAAATTTATAAACATGCATTTTTATATAATAATATAAATGAAATTGTATAAATATGTAATAATTATCCGCTCATTTTAATGGGTTATAACCCGTGTCCGTACCCATATCCATTTTGCGGGTTTTTATCTTACCCGCTGTGGAAATTTTTTGCGGGTACCAATAGGGTATGGACCAAATTGCCATCCCTACAGAGATGCGTCTCCATCCTAAATTTTAACAAATAAAATTCTAAAATAATTAGGAAAAAAACAAAAAAAAACTATCAGAGCCTGGTTTCAATCCAGGGACCTGTGGGTTATGGGCCCACCACGCTTCCGCTGCGCCACTCTGATTATGTTGACGTAATTTCACTAAATATATTTATAATAATTATGTACTTAAGTAAACTTCAAAAGTAATAAATTATTGTAACAAATATTTATTAAAATGACTCAAATGTACCTTAGAATATATTAAGAAACTTGGGGGTTCTTATTTTGACAATTTTTGCATCTGGATTTTTAACTTTTAATAACTAAACCGAAATTTCTGCATCTAATAACTAAAGCAAAATTTTCAAAATACCCTTAGATTATGAAAATTGGAATCCGGATGCACCATAAACACACCAAACCCAATCTCAAAACCACGCTTAATACAAATAAATAATAAATTCGAAGATTGAAATCCATATTCCAAGTCCGGAGATTAAAATTCAGACACTCTATATTAAGTGCGCGCGAATAGTATTTCCCTCCCCATTCCATTACACTTGAAATAACTTCTCAATTTTCCTTAAGAACAAAAAAACCCAACATTTTTTTAACCTTGCTCTCAACCTTTCAATCATCCGTTCATTCAAACCAAACACTTCATCAACTTCTACTTTTTTTCATTCAAACTAAGCACATTCATCTCTGACATTTGGTAACTTTTTCATATCCTTACATTTTTATGATTTTTATTGCATGAAACTCTATTAATAAATTATAACTAAGCTACATTAGGTTACGTCCAATAGAAAATGCAATTTCTATTTAGATTTGGTATGGATTTAAGAGATATAAAGGTTAGGATTGATGTTTGGATTTCAAAATCTCGTGTGTATTTCGAATTTCAAAATCCAGACCCTCAGTACGGATAACAAAATATGAATTTCTCTGTTTATCATTCGGTTTCGTAATTCTGTTTGCTTATACATTGTTTCTGCTTATGTTTTTGTTATACACCATTTTTTATTTTTTTGGTATTAGTAAGTATTGAAATTTTATAACAGTTTAAATATGAATTTAGTTCTATGACACAACAGTAAAATATAATTATATTCAATTTTTTTTATTTTCTAAAATAATTGGTTTTTCAGAGAACAAGTGGTAAATTTGGTCCTAAATTAAAGTGTCACTTTAAACTATTTCTAATAGTTAATTTGTTTTTCAATATCTCATAGGATGTTTAAAAAAAATTATAAGGGTAAAGATTCAATCTAAATTGAGTTTAGAGGTGCAAGTTTTTCTTTGGTGCTACCATTATTATTGTTTGATAGACTTATTATTGATTATTTTTGTTGGTATTCTATTATATAGAAATTGGTAGGTAAATTTTTGACACAATATATGATGAACCAGTACATAGTAAAATAAAAAATGGTATTTATTATTGTTGTTCTAAAATTAATAGATGATATGATATTATTGTTTTTTCAACTAAAATTTGTGAGTTTATAAGATATTTTTTATTATTCTATTAGAAGTTGTCTTTTTACCACTTGTATTAGAAGTTGTCTAAAATTTGTTTTGTAATAGATGATATGATGATATTGTTTTTTACTATGTATGATATTGTCTAATATAATTTTTTTTGGCACATTATTGTTGTTCTAAGATTAATAGATGATACAATGTTTGTGAGATATTAGATCGAATTCTAGTATGGTCGAATGATAGCTTCTTGGTTCGACAGGATTAAGCATGAAGTCGAAGGTTGTTCACATGCTGGTGTCGAAGATGCTAGGGTTGTTAGCATGTTAAATTAGGTTTAGTGTTTAAACTCTAATTTGTTAAGTTAGCTTGTTTATTAAGTTGGCTTGTGTAATGGGCCTTGTGGAAAAAGCCCATTAGTTAGTATGTTAGGTTTTGTTATAAATAGCATACTAGTTTCTCATCATTGCAACACATTAAATCCTAATTTAGGGTGAGAGAGGTTATTTGTTATTCTTGTAAACTTGTAATCTTGTTTTCAAAGAGAAAGTAAAAGAACAGCAGTTATAATCAATTCTTGTATTCTTCTTCTTCCTTGTTTTATATTTTGTTCTTAGCATTGAATTCACAACAAATTGGTGCAATGAGCGTGGAGAAGATGCCTTCAACAAAGTATGAGATTGAAAAGTTCACCGGAGTGAATGATTTCGGTTTGTGGCGCTTGAAGATGAAAGCCCTATTGGTTCAGCAGGGTTGCTTGGAAGCGTTGAAGGGAGAGGCAGCCATGAATGCTGAATTAGTGGCAGCTGAGAAGACGACTATGATCGAGAAAGCACACAACACAATTTTGTTGAGCCTTGGTGATAAGGTTCTCCGGCAGGTATCAAAGGAGATGACGACATCAGGGTTATGGGTGAAACTTGAAAGTTTGTACATGACCAAATCGCTGGTAAATCGTCTCTACCTGAAACAAGCTTTGTATTCATTCAAGATGATTGAAGATAAAGTGTTGGCTGAGCAGTTGGATATGTTTAACAAGCTGATTCTTGATCTTGAAAATATTGATGTGAAGATCGATGATGAAGATCAAGCGCTGTTACTATTGTGCGCTTTGCCTCGATCACATGCCCACTTTAAAGAAACTCTCCTGTATGGAAGGGAGTCCCTGACCTTTGAAGAAGTTCAATACGCCCTGTATTCTAAGGACTTGAAGGAACGAAAGGAGCATAAATCTTCGACTGTTGGTGAAGGTTTGGCCGTTAAAGGAAAATTCTTGCGTAAGGATGGTAAGTTCGACAAGAAGAAGGGCAAAAGCCAGTCGAAGTCTTACAGTGGCGAAGCATCTGGCATTCGATGCTATCATTGTAAGAAGGAGGGTCACACAAGAAAGGTATGCCCTAAACGCCTGAAAGATCATGGAGGTAAGGATAATGGCAATGCAGCCATTGTTCAAGATGATTTCGAATCATATGATATCCTTGTGGTTTCGAGCAGTGACTCTAGGAAGGAGTGAATTATGGATTCAAGTTGCACTTGGCACATGACTCTAAACAAAGACTTGTTTGATGAATTATGTGATCAAGATGGTGGATCAGTATTGTTGGGAAACAACAAAGCTTGCAAGATTGCAGGTGTTGGATCTGTGAGATTCAAGCTCCATGATGAGTCAATAAGGTTGTTAACTGAAGTCAGGTATGTTCCTGATTTGAAGAGAAACCTGCTTTCTCTTGGTGAATTCGACAAGAAAGGATATGTTTTCCAAGGAGAGAAAAGTATCCTAAGAGTCATGAAGGGGTCGAAGGAAGTCTTGAGAGGCGTGAAGAAACAAGGCTTGTATACCTTTGAGGCTGAAGTTGTAAGTGGTTCGACAAATGTTGCATCCACGAAACCATTGTCGAAGACAGAAATCTGGCACATGAGATTGGGCCATGTCAGTGAAAGGGGTCTGGTCGAATTAGGGAAACAAAATCTGCTTGGTGGAGACAAAGTCGAAAAGCTGAAGTTTTGTGAACCCTGTGTACTTGGAAAATCTAGCAGAGTGAAGTTCAACAAAGGCAAACAAAGAACATATGGATCCCTTGATTACATCCATGCTAACCTTTGGGGGCCTGCAAGGTGTCCATCACACCCAGGAGCAAGGTATTTTCTATCCATAGTTGATGACTATTCCAGGAAGTTATGGGTATTCATCCAGAAGACTAAGGATGAAACTTTTGAGAATTTCAAAAGTTGGAAGACTCTGGTCGAAAATCAGACTGACAGAAAGGTCAAGAGGTTGAGAATCGACAATGGTCTTGAATTTTGCAATGAGGCGTTCGACATTTTTTGTGCTGCCTCTGGTATTGCAAGGCATAGAACTACTGCAGGTACTCCACAGCAAAATGGTTTGCCTGAAAGGTTTAGTCGAACTATTTTGGAGAGAGTCAGATGCATGTTGACTAGTGTCGGATTAAAGAAGGTGTTTTGGGATGAGGCTGTTTCAACAGCAACATATCTGATAAACAGATGTCCTTCGACAGCATTATATATGAAGACACCTGAAGAAGTTTGGTCGGGACATCCACCTGATAAACAGATGCATTAATTTGGTTATGAAGAAGTTGATTTATGCATTATATATTATGTAAAAACATAAATCAATTTTGAATTAAGTGTAAATTTCGTTTATAGGACATTAAGATTTGTTCTAGACATCAAACAACTTAACATGACTGAATCATTCCGAAAGGTTTAACTCTAAATGCTCTTATTTAAGACTAATGAATAGCTGGACTCTCCACCTACCATAGTCAGGACATGCACTAATATGAAGCCCTGACATTCAATCCAACAGTCTCCGACATACCATATTGTGCTTATTAGAAGCGGTTCAAACCGTCGAAAATATATAACTTAATTACGTGCTATTACTAGTGGAATTTCATTTACTCTTATAAGTCACACATAATTAACCTCACTAACTTAAACGTTGAAGTGCTAACATTACAATTACACCCTTTATTCCACATATCTTAGACTAACACCGTTGTATCGAAGAGCTTCAACGATAGTTTTTATTAGCACACCATCAATATGTTGTTCCACATTAGAATATAATAAATTTTAATAAGTTTATGACATCCATCTCACTTAAATTTTATCATACCTATTTCAAATGATACATATTTTAGTTGTATTGTATCGCACAAATTATTAGCGAGATTTTTTTTTTAAATAGAATTATCATTTATTTATAACATGAAAAATATAAATCTTAAATAAGAAAATAAATAGTAATAAATAATAAAATAACATTAAAAGTACTTCATTAAACTGTAAAGTGGTTTATAATATGGTTTATAATAGTAACTTTTTTCAAAACAATTTATAATTTATATAAATAATAGCACTATCTCACCAAACACTTAGATCCAACAAGACCAAATGGATAAGATTTCCTAGATATTTTAGAGCAAATAACTCCTCAACCATATTTTCACGTCCTCATACCAAAATATCTCCCTACACTCACCAAACTTAAATAGCTTTTCATTACACAAAACCAATCATTACACACACAAAATCTCAAAATATCTCAAAAGCTGAACAAAAAAAATGGCGGAACTTACAAGACCAAACAGAAGCGACACTCACCTCTCACCTGAAGAAGAAGCAACCATAGAAGCAAAAACCAGACACCATTTCGACGAAGCAGCACCAAAACGACACACAAAACCTCAACGCAGTGAATATGCATCTCAATACGTGGATAAGAATCTCTCAGATCATTCTGTTCCAGAAATGCTACAGTTTCAACGACTCGAGAATGATCCCACCGAAAAGGTTAGTTCCGTAATTAGCCACAAATTTTTTCATAAAAAAAATTGTTTATGCGTTTGCCGGGAGTCGAACCCGGGTCTATTGCTTGGAAGGCAATTATCCTAACCGTTGGACTACAAACGCTTGTTGCTAATTTTTTCAGAAATTAATTTATGATGGAAAAGAAGTGGCTGAAGAATTTGTGGAAACTGAGTATTACAAAGATCTTAACAGTGTAGACAAACATCATCACACGGTAATAACAACTTCAATCCTGTTTCTTATTATTCTCAAAATATTCATAGTTTTTCACAAATCCATGAATATGTTTTTTTTACTATGAGTACAGACAGGAAAAGGGTTTATTCAGGTAGAAAAAAGTGACACAAGCTTCCATATAGAACCAGATACTTATGAATTTCATCACTCCAGTAAGGGAAACCCAGCAACCAATGAATGGGTTCCAGCTCCTTTTGCAGAGGTATTTTACTGTTTTTACTATGTTACTAAAACTAGATTTTGTTCATCTTTATCTTGGTCTTATTTGAATATGTTTCAGGAGGATTCTCATTCAGACAAGCCTAATAGGAGTGACAATTGATATGGAGAAATGAATGATGTTTGTTTGCATTGTATCAGAAGGTGTTTTAATTGAGCTTGTGGAGTTTATTTTTATAAGGAGGTTGTGGAGTTTTTTAAGAGGTATTTAAGTTGTAAACCAAAATGAATAAGAACAATGAAAAAAATGTGATTTGGGTTAAGGTTATTGTGTTGGAATAACCATGTTGTATCCTATGAAGTATGAAATGCTAGATTTCTGGAAATGTGTCTCTAATCTCATGTAATTTTTTCTTTAACAAATTAGTATTTTGTGAAGGATTTGTGACTTACTTTGTTAAAGGCTTTACAAAGTTGAAAAGATCTAAAGTTCAAATACACTAATTAAAAGGAAAATACAATCACAATAACTATTACTTTGTTTTTAAATATATAATTGTGTTGACTAAACTTTAAGAATTAAAATAGATTGGTAATCAATCCATTTTCAATGGAGTATTGCTTTATCCATTTTATGGAATAAGGTCAACACATTGAAAATTAAAATTTATTCTTCAATATTATGGAAATGCATCTCTGTACGTATTTAAAATACACACAATGTTTTATAAGTGAGTAATTCACTTATATTTGTAAAATAAATGGTTCGGAGATGCATATATAAAATCACTTCGAATAAATTACGGAGATGTATCTTTAGATTAACCTCCGAAAGCATTTTGTGCTTCACAAGTCAACCATCCACCTCAAATTTGTCAAAAACTGGTTCGGAGATGCATCAACGTAATTTTTTAGAGGTGATTCTGTAGATGCATTTCTGGAGTAGTCTTTGTTTGAGAGTTTTTGCCTTGACAACAAGTAGTGTTTCATTGATTTTTTAAGCCATTTAAAATAAGGATATATTAACACCATGCTAATTATACTATGTAATTCAAGGATGTGATAAATTCAAATATAAACATTGATCAATTAATTACAATTATTACCATGATACATAATTTATACAGAAAATACAAATTGTTACCAAATCATTTGAAGCATTGCACATTTCTCATAGTAAATTGATTTATATTTCTACTTTGCATAAGTATTAACTTTAGACTTATGTTCTAATTTGTCATTTACGTGTTAACTTGAGACATATGCATTGAAATTCAATGGCATCGTTTAATATTCGCTTCATGTTTTGATTAAATATAATTATACTAAGCTAACATAGTATGATACTACAGGCGTAAGTAGTTGTCAGTATTGTAGACGTCTTGTAAATCTTAAGATCCAAGATGTTGCTACTGGGGAGCGAAAACTCGTCCTATCCAATGTGACTCTTGGCAACGAAAACTCTTATTTCATGTTTACTTGATTAGAAAAATAATTCAAACATTAAAAACCTAAATAAAGTAAGTCATATATTTTTAAAAAGTAAAGTAAGTACCTGGACCAAATGATTTTGATTTACAAAATCAATGCAATAGATGGAGACGCTTGGAGAATGTGAACTTGTCATAGAAAAGAAAGTCGTGCACGGATTGTCTAAAAAGACAAGAGCGACATTATAGCGATTTTCTGTCAAATAACTCATATCTGGTAGCGTCATCCATTTCTCTGGTGACTGAGGACCTAAAGTTGATATCATCAAATATTCTCTCACTTCTAATATTCGATTTCCAAATATCTTCTCATATAAACTTGGTCTTTCTTCGTTTCTTATTTCGTTATCCAAATCTCGACAAACCATTGGACAACCATCTTCATTATATCCATGCAATGATGCAACGAATCTAAATCCAAAGGAGGAGTGAAGAAGAAAGAGAAGAAACCAGTGGGATATGATGTTTACAGGGAAATTGATTCCTTGTAAACATCATAAAATTGTTCCAGCTTATCTAACATCCAACAAAAGTTCTCTATTTGCTAGATTCCATATGGGCAAATACAACACCAAATGTCAACTCAGTTGATGTCATGCCAAATATTTCAAATAAAGGTTGTTTATATTTGTTTGTCTTGTAAATGTTGTCCATAACTAACACAATAGTCAAAATATTCAACAACTTAATTGAATCTGGGTGGGCCCAAAAAATTATTCGCATAACTTCCGAGTCATCTCTTTTTCTACTTCAGTAAACTTATCATGCGTCATTTATGAGCTTAAACAAATGTTGTATATCACTTCTAAAACCTCTTATCTCTTATTGTAACTTACTTTTATTCTTATATACTTGCCTGATCCGAGTTACGTTTTCCAGACATCGCTTTTGCAAGGAAAGTATATGTGACTAGGTGGAACATGTATCTTTGTCAAATTAACAACATGTTGATTCTCATATGTGCTCAGTGTTAGAACAAGATTTGGCTATGCACTCTATCTCAAAGTTTTGATGATAACAACACATATATTTTATATGTAAACAATTTTGTTTCTAATGATTTCTTGAGTGTGCAGATTAGAAATGCTTATTGATTCAGGAATGTTGTCTAAAGAATCATCAATATGCTTGGCACGTCAGAAAGACTATTCTCTTCCATTCCTGAAGAAACATCAGTAGTTCCGAAGAATGCTTAATGTTAACCAGAAAGAAGATCTCATGTGTACTTCTCAATAAGTTGTTGCTTCAGAAGTCTCAAGTGTCTCCAAAAGAAATAAGTCTATAAGAAGTTGTTGCTTCAAGATCAGAAATCAAGTCTACATCGGATAAAAGCTTTTGCTTCAAAAGATCAGGTGTCAAGATATGTTTGTCAGAAGAGCTGTTGCTTTCAACTCTAATGACATAGTCAAGATCAGCTAATAAAGATCAAGACCAGAAATATGGATTAGTTGTCGTGACTCAAAGTTCAGATATTATGTCTTGTCTTCAGAAAATCGGTTGCTTTAGATATCTGAAAATATTTTCTATTTCTGAAAGACTCTGACAATGTTGCACGTAACGTTATATGAATTCTTTCTCACTCCTCAAATCAGTCATCTTATACTTCAGATACAGATTTGATCTAGAAAGACCTGCGTCTTATTTCAGAAAAGTTGTTGCTATCATTTCTGAGAGACAAGGTTCTGTTCCTAGTGGCTCTGATGTTTTCATGCTATCATAACATAGTAGTTTCTGAACTACTCATCAGAAAAACACATCACAAAAACAAAGATAAGGAAGTTGATCTCTTCCAATCTTATTACTTCATATCATAAGTACATCATTGGAAGATAAGATAAAGAAACTTTCTCAAGAAGATTTCAGTATAATGGTATGCTTAAACAAATACACTTATACAACGACATTTGTACTATTTAGAATTTGTTTTCCACCTATTCATGATAAAGATGCAAGCTACAGAAAAAGAAAGTAATGTGTTGTACTATCCAACATCTACACTGATACTATCAGTGGGAAAGTAACTGTTGGCTCTGGAAAAGAATTTTCTATTCTCACACAATGTCTCTTTTGTAGGCTATAAAAGAAGATCAAGATTTCAGAATAAAGAAGCGAACGCTGAAATAGCGAAAGCCAAAAGCTGTTGCTCATGCTGATGAAGCCAAAATACTCAAGCAAAGCTGAAAGCTGAAGCCAGACCGAAAAGAGGATAAAGAATGAAGAGAAAGAAAAGAAAGAATAGAAAGAAGATTACTACAAGATGCTACCCAAACATTCATCAAATACATCTTTGTATAATCATGTAAAAGCAAGGAGTTGTTGCTCATATCTTGCTTAACACTTTTGTGTTACTATCTTGTACCTAAACATTTGTGTAATCATCTTAATAGAAGCAATCATGTAAACACTAACATTAAGTAATAGTTAGTTGTTTGTTCCTGGAGTGACTAGTCTTAGTCTGTACACTCAAGAAGACTTTGACAGTTTGTCATTATGGAGAAATCTCCTTTAAGGAACCAGTTGGGTCAGAATTCTTAAGGAGTCATTAATCGTTATATCTCTTAGGGGACCAGGTGGGTCAAAATTCTTAAGAAATCACTAACAGTTGATCAAAGCTTTGGTTGTTATTCACTGGCAGTTGGCCCGTGCAATTTTAATCGTTTTGATGATTAGTGGATTAAGTCCTTTTCTAAGGCAAAATCACCTTGGTGGGTGGACAAGACTAACCTTTTCTAAAGGGAACCTGGATAACATGAATGTGTCATTTTTATATTCATCACATTCATTATTGTTTAATTTGTATGAACACCATATCTAAAGGGAAAAGTTTTGAAAACCCAATTCAACCCCCCCCCTTTATTGTGTTTTTCTCTACCTTCACTCAGCCTACCAATAAACGAATGACATTATCTATAAGATAAATTATGGTTATGAAGCCCACATTTTACATCAACCTTCTATCCAGACCCATCTTTCAACGGTGTCGACCTACTTTTGAAATTTCACCCACATTTCTTAGTGACACTTTGTATTCCACTTTTTGTATCATTTTATTTCTCACCTTTATCAAAACCAAATATTACTTTGTTGCTTCTCCCTCTCTTGCATGTTTTGCTATCTGAATGAGTGATGATAACTGTTACATTATTTCTAATTTCAACCTCTTTAATCCACCTTATCACCTGTTGTCATGTATCGAATCTATGTGTAATTAGGAATGCATCAGAGGTATCCACACATATTTGATATTTATCTCATATTGGTAACAGAAATTCAATAACTACAACATAAAAAAAATTAAAAATTTTAAAAATATGACCACCAGATAACTTACCACTAAGTTTTCCGGTAAACCAAACTTAGTTAACCGAATAACTTGAAAATAATTTTTCCAAAGCACAAAGTCTCTTCACCAGATATCATTGTAAAATTTATCTGGTACAGTTATAACAAATTACAAACTGGATAACTACTCAATTAATTCTTCGGTAAAAACAAAATAAAACTCGGATAATATAATTTCAAGTTATCCGGTAAATACAAAAAACTTACCGTATGACCTTTTTTGCAATTATCTGGTACACATGTGTGGGGGTGTAAACTCCTTCAACTTTTCGAAAAACTTGAAGGAATAGTAAAATTAAAATGGTAAATTAGTTAATACATTCAAGGGCAAAGTTGGAATATTTTATAAACTGTAAGGGTATAAAGATAAGTGTAGGGGTATGGGATAAAGTTTTCACATGATTGATATGGCAAGTGTTATCCCATCAACGACATGTAAGAGGACTCACACCCATGTCACCTAATTTTGTGATATAAATGAACTCACTCAATGTACTATATTACTTCACACATTTCAATTATTAAAACAACTAAACTACATTTTTTAAATATTCATATTACTCATTTAAAATTCTAAATTAGATCATACTAATCTTACAGTATACTCCAACTTAATAAACTCTTGGTTAAAAGAGGAAAAAAATTGTCAAAGTTACGTTGCTATCGAAAATAACAATGTTTTATTAATACTAATAGAATGGAATTTAAATATTATTTTTTTAACATATGTGATCTTGCATATCTAAAAAACTCTTGATAATTATATTTTGAAAAGCTCATTATATGAGATAACCATGGACAAGCTAAAATAGTATATGCTACATTTACTTTGTCAGTAGGGATGAAAATAGGTCAGGCCAGGCCATATCTTAGATGGCATGAGTCTGACCTACGATAAAACTTTAAGGCCCGAGTCTTGCCTATGACTTATTATAGTCTTTTTTTGTTATGACATGGCCTATTTTAAAGTTTGGCCTTTATTTAGAAGCCAATTTCACATTAAAGCTTTTAAATAGTCCATTTAACCTATGAAGCCTTATAGAATGACCTATATATGCATATATAGGCCGACCTATTTAGTCTATTTTATAATATATATTCATACATGGGCCGACCTATAAGGCTTTATAGGCTTTTTAATAGCCTAAACCTGACCTATTTAATTAAATGAGATTTTAAAAAAATCCAACCCTAGCCTTTTTGTTAAATAGGTCACACAAGACCAGACCTTAAATAGGTCAGGTTATACGTCATTGTAGACCGGTCTGGCCTATTCACATTCCTAATTTCCAGCATATTAAATCATCTATATGTAGAGGTTAGAGGTTGGGGAGAGTTAAACCAACAATGCAACAAAAAAGTAATAATGTTAATTAGAGAACACAAAACTAATGTTTACGCACAATTAAATTATTTAAAAAAAAAAACAAAATTAGGGCAACATCAATGTGAATATGGTTGATTATCACTAGAACTACTACATAGATTTTGTTTAGAGATTAAGTTAGAAATAAAAAATATTGGTAAGTTACTTAACTCAGCTCTTACAAAGCAGCAACAACAATAACAACGACAACTAAGCCTTATCCCACAAGGTGGGGTCGGCTACATGGATCAACTTTATCCATAGTGTTCTATCAAGGACCAAGGATCATCTTCTATCCAAATCATTAATCTCGAGATCTTTCTGAATAACTTCTCTTATAGTATATTTGGGTTTTCCTCTTCCTTGAACTTTTTACCTTCTCTTCATATGGTCTACTCTTTTTACTACATAATATACAAGTTTTCTCTCTACGTGCCCAAGCCACCTAGTCTATTTACCGCCATCTTCTCTACCATAGACGTTACCCCCGACACGCTCTCTAATATTTTCATTTGTAATTTTATCATGTTGAGTCTTAAGACACATACACAACAACATCCTCATCTTTGCTACACTTATTTTATTCTAATGCCGATTCTTTAGTCGTCTAACATTCTCTCTCATACAAAATTGTAAGTTTTACTGCAGCCTGATAAAACTTTCCCTTCAGCTTGAGTGGTGCATTTGCCTCAGATATAACATTTGATGTCTTTATCCATTTCAAGCACCCAACTTAAATTCGATGGTTACATCCCCCTTCGATTTCTTCATCATTCTTTATTACAGATCCAAGATATTCAAACCATGTGACCTGAGTGATAACAACTCCAAAGTTTCAAAATATAGTCACATTTGATTCATTTTAATAATTCTTTGTTACAATTGTTTATTATTGTTAAAGTTATATACTAATTTAACTATTATAAATAAAATTAGTGGTAAAATAACAACTAAATCAGAGTGGCGCAGCGGAAGCGTGGTGGGCCCATAACCCACAGGTCCCTGGATCGAAACCAGGCTCTGATATATTTTGATTTTTTTTCTAATTTTATTAGAATTTTGTTTCACTATTTTGTTATTTGTTTTTAGATCTTTATTAAATATCTATGTATTTTATTGTGAAAAATTATTATGAATTTATATCTGCTTTATTTATAATGAACTTGTTTTAAGAATAAATAACGACTTAAAAAGAAGAAACAAAAAGAAAAATGTTAAATTCATGTTATTTATTTTAGGAAAATTGTTAAATTCATGTTATAAATAGTTGTATTTATAAAAACAAAATTATATCTATTAAATATTAAAATACTCAATCATATTGATACTGGTAGTATTCTTTGAATTTAATAATATGAAACATACATAAAGAGGGCAACGTCAATGTGAATGTGGCTGATTATCACTAGAACTACTAGATATATTTCTTTATGGATTAAGTTAGAAATACAAAATATTGGTAAGCTACTTAACTCAACTCATACAAAGCAGCAGCAATAACAACAACAACTAAGCCTTATCCCAGAAGGTGGGGTCGGCTACATGGATCAACTTTCTCCATAGTGTTCTATCAAGGACCAAGGATCATCTTCTATCCAAATCATTAATCTCGAGATCTTTCTGAATAACTTCTCTTATAGTATTTTTGGATCTTCCTCTTCCTTGAATTGTTTACCTTCTCTTCATATGGTCTACTCTTTTTACAACTAAATGTACAAGTGTTCTCTCTACATGCCCAAGCCACCTAGTCTATTTACCACCATATTCTCTAGTACAGACGTTACCCCGATACGCTCTCTAGTATTTTCATTTGTAATTTTATCATGTTGAGTCTTATGACACATACACAACAACATCCTCATCTTTGCTACACTTATTTTATTTTAATGCTGATTCTTAGTCGTCCAACATTCTCTCTCATACAAAATCGCAAGTTTTACTGCAGCCTGATAAAACTTTCCCTTCAGCTTGAGTGGTGCATTTGCATCAGATATAACAGTTGATGTCTTTCTCCATTTGAAGCACCCAACTTAAATTCGATGGGTTAAATCCCCTTCGATTTCTTCATCATTTTTTATTACGGATCCAAGATATTCAAACCATGTGACCAGAGGGATAACAACTCCGGAGTTTTAAAATATAGTCACATTTAATTCATTTTAATAATTCTTTTTTACAATTTTTTATTATTGTTAAAGTTTCTATACTAATTTAACTATTATAAATAAAATTAGTGGTAAAATAACAACCAAATCAGAGTGGCGCAGCGGAAGCGTGGTGGGCCCATAACCCACAGGTCCCTGGATGGAAACCAGGCTCTGATATATTTTGATTTCTACTTAAATCAACTCATACAAAGCAGCATCAATAACAACAACAACTAAGCCTTATCCCAGAAGGTGGGGTCGGCTACATGAATCAACTTTCTCCATAGTGTTCTATCAAGGACCAAGGATCATCTTCTATCCAAATCATTAATCTCGAGATCTTTCTGAATAACTTCTCTTATAGTATTTTTGGATCTTCCTCTTCCTTGAATTGTTTAACTTCTCTTCATATGGTCTACTCTTTTTACTACTGAATGTACAAGTGTTCTCTCTACGTGCCAAAGCCACCTAGTCTATTTACCACCATATTCTGTAGTACAGACGTTACCCCGATACGCTCTCCAATATTTTCATTTGTAATTTTATCATGTTGAGTCTTATGACACATACACAACAACATCCTCATCTTTACTACACTTATTTTATTCTAATGTAGATTCTTAGTCGTCCAACATTCTCTCTCATACAAAATCGCAAGTTTTACTGCAGCCTGATAAAACTTTCCCTTCAGCTTGAGTGGTGCATTTGCATCAGATATAACAGTTGATGTCTTTCTCCATTTCAAGCACCCAACTTAAATTCGATGGTTTAAATCCCCTTCGATTTCTTCATCATTTTTTATTACGGATCCAAGATATTCAAACCATGTGACCAGAGGGATAACAACTCCGGAGTTTTAAAATATAGTCACATTTAATTCATTTTAATAATTCATTGTTACAATTGTTTATTATTGTTAAAGTTTCTATACTAATTTAACTGTTATAAATATAATTAGTAGTAAAATAACAACCAAATTAGAGTGGCGCAGCGGAAGCGTGGTGGGCCCATAACCCACAGGTCCCTGGATCGAAACCAGGCTCTGATATATTTTGATATTTTTTTCTAATTTTATTAGAATTTTGTTTCACTATTTTGAAATTTGTTTTTAGATCTTTATTAAATATCTATGTATTTTATTGTGAAAAATTACTATGAATTTATATCTGCTTTATTTATAATGAACTTGTTTTAAGAATAAATAACGACTTAAAATGAAGAAACAAAAAGAAAAATGTTAAATTCATGTTATAAATAGTTGTATTTATAAAAAAAAAATATCTATTAAATATTAAAATACTCAATCATATTGATACTGGTAGTATTCTTTGAATTTAATAATATGAAACATACATAAAGAGGGCAGCGTCAATGTGAATGTGGTTGATTATCACTAGAACTACTAGATATATTTCTTTAGGGATTAAGTTAGAAATACAAAATATTGGTAAGCTACTTAACTCAACTCATACAAAGCAGTAGCAATAACAACAACAACTAAGCCTTATCCCAGAAGGTGGGGTCGGCTACATGAATCAACTTTCTCCATAGTGTTCTATCAAGGACCAAGGATCATCTTCTATCCAAATCATTAATCTCGAGATCTTTCTGAATAACTTCTCTTATAGTATTTTTGGATCTTCCTCTTTCTTGAATTGTTTACCTTCTCTTCATATGGTCTACTCTTTTTACTACTAAATGTATAAGTGTTCTCTCTACATGCCCAAGCCACCTAGTCTATTTACCACCATATTCTCTAGTATAGACGTTACCCCGATACGCTCTCTAATATTTTCATTTGTAATTTTATCATGTTGATACTTATGACACATACACAACAATATCCTCATCTTTTCTTCACTTATTTTATTCTAATGCTGATTCTTAGTCGTCCAACATTCTCTCTCGTACAAAATCGCAAGTTTTACTGCAGCCTGATAAAACTTTCCATTCAGCTTGAGTGGTGCATTTGCATCAGATATAACATTTGACATCTTTCTCCATTTCAAGCACCCAACTTAAATTCGATGGTTTACACCCCCTTCGATTTCTTCATCATTCTTAATTACGGACCCAAGATATTCAAACCATCTAACCTGAGGGATAACAACTCCAAAGCTTCAAAACATAGTCACATTTGATTCATTTTAATAAATATTTGTTACAATTGTTTATTATTGTTAAAGTTTCTATACTTATTTAAATATTATAAATAAAAGTAGAGGTAAAATAACAACCAAATCATAGTGGCACAGCGGATGTGTGGTGGGCCCATAACCCACAGGTTCCTGGATCGAAATCAGGCTCTGATATATATTGATTTTTTTTTCAAATTTTTTTAGAATTTTGTTTCACTATTTTGTTATTTGTTTTTATATCTTTATTAAATATCTATGTATTTTATTGTGAAAAATTATTATGAATTTATATCTGCTTTATTTATAATGAACTTTTTATAAGTTTAAATAATGACTTAAAAAGAAAAAATAATAAAGAAAAATGTTAACATTCATGTTATTTCTTTTAGGAAAATTGTTAAATTCATGTTATAAATAGTTGTATTTATAAAAAAAATATTAAATATTAAAAATCTCAATCATATTGATGCTGGTAGTATTCTCTGAATTTAATAATATGAAACATACATAAAGAGGGCAACATCAATGTGAATGTGGTTGATTATCAGTAGAACTACTAGATAGATTTCTTTAGGGATTAAGTTAGAAATACAAAATAATTGTAAGCTACTTAACTCAACTCATAAAAAGAAGCAGCAATAACAATAACAACTACTGAGCCTTATCCCACAAGGTGGGGTCGGCTACATGGATCAACTTTCTCGATAGTGTTCTATCAAGGACCAAGGATCATCTTCTATCCAAATCATTATTCTCGAGATCTTTCTAAATAACTTCTCTGATAGTCTTTTTGGGTCTTCCTCTTCCTTGAATTGTTTACCTTCTCTTCATATGGTTTACTCTTTTTACTACAGAATGTACAAGTCATCTCTCTACATGCCCAAGCCACCTAGCCTATTTACCACCATCTTCTCTACCATAGACGTTACCCCGACACACTCTCTAATATTTTCATTTGTAATTTTATCATGTTGAGAATTATGACACATACACAACAACATACTCATCTTTGCTACACTTATTTTATTCTAATGTTGATTCTTAGTCGTCGAACATTCTTTCTAATACAAAATCATAAGTTTTAATGCAGCCTGATAAAACTTTCCTTTCAGCTTGAGTGGTGAATTTGCATTACATATAACATTTGATGTCTTTCATCATTTCAAGCACCCAACTTAAATTCGATTGTTTACATTCCCTTCGATTTCTTCATCATTCATTATTACGGACCCAAGATATTCAAACCATGTGACTTGAGGGATAACAACTCTGAAGTTTCCAAATATAGTCACATTTGAGTTATTTTAAGAAATCTTTGTTACAATTGTTTATTATTATTAAAGTTTATATAATATGAAACATACATAAAGAGGGCAACGTCAGTGTGAATATGGTTGATTATCACTAGAACTATTAGATAGATTGGTTTAGGGATTAAGTTAGATATACAAAATATTAGTAAGATACTTAACTCAACTCTTACAAAGCAGCAATAACAACAACAACAACTAAGCCTTATCCCACAAGGTGAGATCGGCTAACAACTAAGCCTTATCCCATAAGGTGAGATCGGCTAACAACTAAGCCTTATCCCACAAGGTGAGATCGGCTACATGGATCAACTTTCTCCATAGTGGTCTATCAAGGACCAAGAATCATCTTCTATTCAAATCATTAATCTCGAGATCTTTCTAAATAACTTCTCTTCTAGTCTTTTTGAGTCTTCCTCTTTCATGAATTGTTTACCTTCTCTTTATTTGGTTTACTCTCTTTTCTACATAATGTACAAGTCTTCTCTCTGCATGCCCAAACCACCTAGTCTATTTACCATCACTTCTCTACTATAGGCGCTACCCCGACACGCTCTCTAATATTTTAATTTATAATTTTATCATGTTTAGTCTTATGACACATCCAGCTCAATATCCTCATCTTTGTTATACTTATTTTATTCTATTGTTGTTTCTTAACCACCTAACTTTCTCTCCCGTACAAATTGGCAAGTTTCGCCGTAGTCTAATAAAACTTTCCTTTCAGCTAGAGTGGTGCATTTGCATCACATAAAACACTTGATGTCTTTCTCCATTTCAAGCACCAAACTTAAATTCGATGGTTTACATCCCCTTATATTTCTTCATCATTCTTTATTACGGACTCAAGATACTCAAACGATGTGACTTGAGGCATAACAACTTCGAAGTTTCCAAATATAGTCACATTTGAGTCATTTTAATAAATCTTTGTTACAATTGTTTATTATTATTAAATTTTCCATACTTATTTAACTATTATAAATAAAATTAGTGGTAGAACAACAACCAAATCAGTGTGGCGCAGCGGAAGTGTGGTGGGCCTTATAACCCCCAGGTTCTTGGATCAAAACCAGGCTCTAATATAATTTGATTTTTTAAATATATATATATATATATATATATATATATATATATATATATATATATATATATATATATATATATTAGCTCCAGGATGAATACTCAACCCACTGCGATGTCCTTTCTCAAGAATCATCTTCTTCAAATATGACACATCAAGAACATAAACTCTATCACGACATCTCAAAATACTGTTCTCATCAATCCGAATATCACCACCTCGACCTTGATTAATCAATGTGAATCGATCAAGCAAACTCAAATCAGATTTTTGCCCTTCTTGAATATCATCAGGATTGACACTAGTAAGCTTCAACATACCAAGCTTAACTCAAGAAGAAGTTTCTTCACAAACCAAACTCATATCTCTAAATTGCTCAAGCAACTCTAACTCTCGCACCATCAAATTCGACATATGCAAAGATTTCCTACTCAATGCATTGACCACATTTGCTATACCAGGATGGTAATTCAATCCAAAATCATTATCCTTCAATAATTACAATCATCTTCTCTTTCTCATATTCAATTCTTTCTAATCAAACGAATACTTCAAACTCTCGTGATCACTGAACACGTCAAATCTCGATCCAAGCAAATAATGCCTCCAAAGTTTCAACACAAACACAACAGCAGCCAACTCTAAGTCATGCATCAGATAATTCCTCTCATGAACTTTAAGTTGTCTTGAAGCATAAGTTATCACTTATCGATTCTACTTCAACACACCTCCTAAACCCATCAAAGAAGCCTCACAATACACAACAAACAGTTCTGTAGGATCAGGCAAAATCAAATAGGAGCGATCTCCAACCTTCTCTTAATTTCTTGAAATCCTACTTCACACTACAAAGTCCAAATAAAAGATTGACCCTTCCTAGTCAATTGCATTAACGACAAAGATAACTTAGAACATCCTTCAATGAACTTTCGGTAATAATCTGCTAAACCAATAAAAATTCTAATCTCATAAACAGATCTCAGAGCTTCCCATTGAGATACAACCTCAATCTTCAATGAATCAACATCATACCACCACTTGACATCACATGACCAAGAATACTCACTTCCTTCAACCAAAACTCACACTTATAATGCTTAGCATACAACTCAAGTCTCTGAACCATTCAAGAAGTCCCATTTTTTTCCTAGTCACTCCTCCCTTAGGATCACGAGAAATGGTGAACGACTATCCTCTCGATATAATACCGAACACTTTACACACCATCAAGCTGGAAAAATAAGTTTATCCCCTCTAACACGATCCCTCTACTATCAACAAGAGATTAATGGTGATCAGTTCCTCAATTTGTCAATAGGTAGCTAACAATCATGATGGGGTATACACCATCATTACTAAGCTATAATAGTGTCCCTTTAGAACTTGTACTCAAAGTCACCTAAAGCACCATAGTCTAGTAATCTTAATCCAATTGCAATCTAGGTAATACCACCCCTGCATCTGGTTTGTGATAGAAACTCTCCAAGTTCTCCCTGACACATGTCGATACCTTGCCATCACAAACATGATTTCAACAAAAAAATTACAACAACTCACCGCTCTATCTCCACTCAAGATGTTAACATCACACTCAATGGTCTCAACACTGACAAATTCACGATTAGCATACAATGATGAAAACATCGCCACCCTCTGAGCTTCATCTTTTAAGATTTATCCTACTGGCTTAGTAGATATACTCAGGAAAACATCGGGAAATTATACACCACTTGTATATCTGATAAGTGCCAAAATTTTGTTATTTTGAGTATATAATTGTGACACTTATCGATTCTATTCTTTTGGTTTTTGTAATAAAATCCTAACTTTTGTGTAAATATTCATATTCTTAAGTTTTGATTCATTTTGTGTACTATTTGATAGTTTTTCCTTTGTTTAATAGGTATTTATGTATATCAGAGCCTTGAGGAATAAAGTGTCGAAGGCACGAATTTGATTTCGCAGTTTTGGAGCAATAAAATGAAAATCATGCAGAAGCTCGAATAGCCGCCTTCAAGCGCGCTTCCATAGGCTCAAAATAAGGATGAGAAAAATAATCAATTTGGTTTCCATTTAGTCATTGTTAGATACAACATTCAATAAGCTTTCCAACGCCAAACCGGATGCTATTTAGAGTTACAGTTCTCAAGTTATGGCGAAAACAAAATTTGATTTTTTTGATACTCGCTAAGCGAGATTGCCTGAGACAGCAGCTCGTTAAAAGGGGCAAAAATCACATTTTTTAGGTTATGTTTTAGGGTATTTGGTCCCAACTCATCAAACTATCATTTTTAGCTTAGATTAGATTAGAAAACAACTATGGAGCTTGCATTTGGATGATTGGAGGTGGATTGAGAGTCAAACAGAGTTGACAAACCGGGAGATTTTTGGTTCATTTATCTTCATCTTTGTATTTTCTCTCATAGTTGGGTTTTGTGTATGTATTTACTTTGAACTCATGTGTATTTTTCGCTCATGGCGTTATATAAAACTTGCTTTATAAATCTGTGTTGATTGTTGTCTTAGATTTTTGCTCTGTGCTCGGGATTTGGGTTCCTTTAGAAATAAACTTTATGAATCCTTATCTAGGATGATTATCTGTTATTTTCTAAACTCTAGAGATAAATTTAGAGCTGAAAATCACTTGTGTATCTGTCCTTAACGCTTTTGTGTTAGAGTGGCGCGCGAGAGATCGCCGACGCGAGAATACGGATGTTCTCGCGACTTTCTGTTAGAGATAACCTTAGTTGTGAGTTGATCTCGTAGGTGCTCCAGAGATGTACACTGATGTGAAAGATACGTGATGACATAGACGAGTATTCTAGGTTGAGTATAACTGATCGATAAGTTTAAGTTTGTGAGAAGTAGATTGTATGCAAATCTTGATAAATCTTATCTTTTCGAAGAATGAATTCTTTTGTGTTGATATTTACTTTTTTGTTTTTATACTTTTGTTCATTCAAACCCGAGTTCGAAACCATAGAAACCGTTGAATGGCATTCTAACGACCATCTCTATGGACACGATAATTCTCGAATAAATATTTCCAAATCATTTGTTGCTTGCCGCTATGCCCGCTCCAACAAAATGGCGTCGTTATCGGAGATGTTTTTGTTTAGGATTGCATTGTAACACCCCAATTCTACCCGGTAATTATAAACAAAATCAGAGTATAAATTCCAAACAAGTTCATTTGAGGTATCACATATTCGTCGTTTAAAAACATTTACGGCTTACTTGCCTACGTATAGATACATAGCACAAGAATTTAAAACGATAATCAAATCATTACTAAAAGTCACTTTGTTCAAATTCAATAATTAACTCGCAGCGGCATCATCAAACTTCATAAATATTCAAATCAAGTCGTAGCATCTTTGCACGGTAACTTTAAGTTACAATTTATACCAAAACAATATAAAATTCAGCAAAATAAATAACAATTAAAATAATGGTTTTATCCCCCCGAGTGCTAAGTATCAGAGCAAGACACCAACTCGACTAACAGCAACTAAAGACTTCATAACATCACTTCAAAACTTCCACCGCTATCTTGAGTACCTGTCCATTTCCCATGGTAGGGAAACATCATTCAGAAAGGGTGAGATTGAAGGATAGAAAAACACTTAGAAAGGGGGGGTTTGAATAAGTGTAGCTTTAAAAACTTGACAGATAAAAATAAATTGCACAGTTATTTTTATCCTGGTTCGTTGTTAACTAAACTACTCCAGTCCACCCCCGCAGAGATGATTTACCTCAACTGAGGATTTAATCCACTAATCGCACGGATTACAATGGTTCTCCACTTAGTCAGCAACTAAGTCTTCCAGAGTCTTCTGATCACACACTGATCACTCCAGGAACAACTGCTTAGATACCCTCTAAGACTTTTCTAGAGTATACTGATCCACACGATCACTCTAGTTACAACCTGCTTAGATAACCTCTAAGACTTCCTAGAGTATTCTGATCCACACGATCACTCTAGTTCCTTACAACTTAATGTAATCAATTCTAAGAGTATTACAATTGCTTCTTAAAAGCTATAATCACAAACTGTGATATTTCTCTTAACGTTTAAGCTTAATCTCACTAATATATTACAACAGCAATGTAGTGAGCTTTGATGAAGATGAAGATTTTGAGTTTTGAGTAGAACAGAGTTTCAGCAAGTTAATAGGCGTTGTTTTTGTTCAGAATGGTTAACCTTGCTTCTCATCAGAACTTCATATTTATAGGCGTTGGAGAAGATGACCGTTGAGTGCATTTAATGCTTTGCGTGTTCCGTACAGCATCGCATTTAATGTTATACGCTTTTGTCAACTACCTCGAGCCTTGTTCACGCTGTGTCTACTGACGTAGCCTTTAGTAGCTTTTAACGTTCCTTTTGTCAGTCAGCGTAGCTTGCCACTTGTACTTCCTTCTGATCTGATGTTTGTGAATACAACGTTTGAATATCATCAGAGTCAAACAGCTTGGTGCAAAGCATCTTCTGATCTTCTGACCTTGAAGTGCTTCTGAGCGTGATACCATCAGAACTTCAGTGCTTCTGTTCTCTTGTTCTTCTGATGCTTCCATAGACCCATGTTCTGATTCTGCTTCGACCATCTTCTGATGTCTTGCCAGACCATGTTCTGATGTTGCATGCTGAACCCTTGAGACAAAGCTTCTGAGCGCTGGATTATGCATACTCTTTATATATTTCCTGAAACGGAAATTGCATTGGATTAGAGTACCATATTATCTTAAGCAAAATTCATATTATTGTTATCATCAAAACTAAGATAATTGATCAGAACAAATCTTGTTCTAACAATCTCCCCCTTTTTGATGATGACAAAAACATATATAAATGATATGAATTTGCGATCAGAAAGAACAGACGGCAAAAGACAAATTACACAGCTATAGCATAAGCATATGAATATGTCTCCCCCTGAGATTAACAATCTCCCCCTGAGATAAATAATCTCCCCCTGAAATAAATACTCGAAGAACTTTAATAAAAGACTTCCCTGATTATTTCGGTAGAGACGATCATATAAGCTTTTGTCTTCAGAGAATTCATAGCTTCTGACTTCTGCTTCCATTGGACAGCTTCAGAACTAGAATTTCTTTAGATCCCTAGAACACTCACAGCTTCTGATTCCTGCTTCCATCTAGGACAGCTTCAGAACTTGAATTTCTTTGATCTTCTGAACATTCACAGCTTCTGATTTCTGCTTCCATCTAGGACAGCTTCAGAACTTGAATTTCTTTGATCTTCTGAACATTCACAGCTTCTGATTTCTGCTTCCATTTAGGACAGCTTCAGAACTTGAGTTTTCTGGATCTTTAGAACATTCACAGCTTCTGATTTCTGCTTCCCTCGGATAGCTTCAGAGCTTTGAATTTCTACCAACATCACTTCATGCTAGATTTGTATCAGAACATTGTTGAATGTACCAGAGCATCATCTGAGCATCTCTACATCCTGAAATGTTACAGAACAAAAACTAAACGACAAAAGTCAGCATGAACGAGTCAGAACATAAAATGTATATTAGAACACATTATATGTATCAGAGCAAATAGAATTTTGTCAGAACAAATAGACAAATATGGATCAAATTCTATTATCAGTGCTTCTGATTTCTGAAGCTTGATAGCACTCAGCTTGCTTCAGTTTCCATGAGTTTATTCTTTTTACAGAATAACCCTTCTTATGGTTTTGCTTCTTGTGTTTGCTTTGAAGATTCTCTTCATTTCTTTATACCTGCAAAACACTTAAACCATATAGAACTTGCAGTTCTTGTTAGTAAATGTGTGGGAGCTTTACCCAGCAACTGATAGATTAATCAAATCATTTATCATTTATCTTCTCCCCCTTTTTGTCATATCATCAAAAAGCATATTTCAAAAGATTCAGATGAATAAAACGACAAATAAACACACTGGAATGTAAAAACAAAGAAACTTTTCATTGATAATCAAAAAAGATTACAAGAGAGGATGTTTAACAGGCAGATGTAACAAGGAAAGAAAACTACTAAGACCAAAGCCTAAGACCCTAGCTAAGACAGAATCTGTGTCAGCATGCCATGAAGGAGTGAAGCGCATCATTGACTGCTTCTTGGGCTTCCAGGCGAGGGGTCAGGGAGACTTGGTTCTGATGCAGATCTTCCACAATCTTTATCAGAGACAACATTCTCAGCAGGTGAAGAAGAAGAGATTTCTTTGGAATGGGTTGAGGGAGAGGAGAGGTTAGATGAGGAGGAAGTTGAGTCTTGAAGAAAACAAGATGAGGAAGAAGATGGAGATGATGGAGGGCTTTCACCAGGAGGTTGAAACACACGTCTAGAATAGTTTCCAGATAACATTGCTTCGAATGGATTCACCTTGAGAGGGTCATAGGTGATCTTTATCTTTTTGGGTTTGGAAGGAGATGTTTCAACAGCTTTTCTCTTTTTGTTTTGATCATTTTCATGGTTTCCTGGGCTTGAAGGAGAGTTCATGATGGATTTGCAGATAATGAACAGCTAGGGTTTGATATGAATGCAAAAGGATAGAGAAGGAAAACAAAGATAGAGGAGAGATAGCAAAAAAAAATAAGAGGGAGGGAGAAGCGTTTGAAGAATATTTAAAAGAAAATAAAACGAAACAAATGATGGATAGCATTTAATGTTACGTGACATGAGGAGAGATAATAAAGACAAATGAGGTGACTAGCACAGTTACCTATGGTCGGCGTCCCTTCAACTGCACGCGCGCTTATCCATATACAGTAACGACAGGTTTACCATCCCGAGATAAAACGTTACAGCTGTTTTGCTTTAAAAGAGGTTCTGAATCAACTTAGACAATGAAACGTTAGTAATAACCGAATCATAATTTCTAAAAGATTTCAATCAGAACTTCTGATTTAAAAAGAAATCCACATTCATTTCAGAAGATACTCATACGTAAGAACTTCTCATCTTCTCATTCTGGGCATAAATCCATACTGATGTTCTTCAGAATGAACTTAAACCTATCTTCAGCCAGGGGTTTTGTAAAGATATCAGCCCATTGATGGTCTGTATCCACAAAGTTTAAAGATATAACACCCTTCTGAACATAGTCCCTTATGAAATGATGTTTAATCTCAATATGTTTAGCTTTTGAATGAAGAATAGGATTCTTAGATAAACATATAGCAGAAGTATTATCACAGAATATAGGAATGTTACTCTCAAATATCTGATAATCTTCTAGCTGACTCTTCATCCAGAGCATCTGTGTACTGCAACCAGCAGCAGCGACATATTCTGCTTCTGTTGTTGATAGAGCAATAGTTGCTTGCTTCTTGCTATACCAGGAGATCAAATGACTTCCAAGAAATTGGCAACTTCCTGAAGTACTCTTTCTTTCAATTCTGTCTCCAGCATAGTCAGCATCGCAGAATCCTACTAAGTTGTATTCTTTAGACTTTCTGTAGACTAAGCCAACATTAGTAGTACCTTTCAGATACCTTAGAATTCTCTTAACAGCAGTTAAATGAGATTCTCTAGGATCTGATTGGAATCTAGCACACAAACAAACACTGAACAGAATGTCAGGTCTAGAAGCAGTCAGATATAGAAGAGATCCAATCGTACCTCTGTATAACTTCTGATCTACCTTCTTACTTACCTCATCCTTACCTAGGATGCATGTTGGATGCATAGGAGTTTTGGCTTCTTTGCAGTCTAGAAGATTAAACTTCTTCAGAAGTTCCTTCACATACTTGGTTTGGTGAACATACGTTCCTTCTGATGTTTGATTTATTTGTATTCCAAGGAAATACTTGAGTTCTCCCATCATGCTCATTTCAAACTCAGCCTGCATAGACTCAGCAAACTCCTTTCCAAGTGTAGCATTAGATGTTCCAAAAATAATATCATCTACATATATTTGACAAATTAAAATATCCCTT
The DNA here is from genome assembly GCF_029867415.1 of Vicia villosa. Classification (NCBI taxonomy): domain Eukaryota; kingdom Viridiplantae; phylum Streptophyta; class Magnoliopsida; order Fabales; family Fabaceae; genus Vicia; species Vicia villosa. The sequence continues at coordinate 179,454 of NW_026705510.1, read as the reverse complement.
TTAAAGGTTTTACAAAAGAGAGTAGTGTCCACTTTTCCTCTAGTGAAACCATTATCCAGAAGGAAAGAACTTAAGCGTTCATACCAAGCTCTGGGAGCTTGTTTCAATCCATATAGCGATTTCTTTAATTTAAACACATGATTAGGAGACATAGAGTCTTCAAAACTAGGAGGTTGATGGACATAAACTTCTTCATCTATATAACCATTTAAGAAGGCACTCTTAACATCCATTAGATAGAGAGTGATGTTATGTTGAGTGGCAAATGAAATTAATAGACGAATAGATTCTAACCTGGCCACTGGTGCAAAGGTTTCTGTATAGTCAATCCCTTCTTGCTGACTATAACCCTGAGCCACCAGTCTGGCTTTGTTCCTTACCACTTCACCTTTCTCACTGAGCTTGTTTCTGAAGACCCATTTTGTACCGATTATATTGAATCCATCTGGTCTAGGAACAAGATCCCAAACATCATTCCTTGTAAACTGATTCAGTTCTTCTTGCATAGTAATTATCCAGTCTGGATCTTCTAGAGCATGATCAACAGAAGTTGGCTCGATCAAAGATACAAGACCTAATTGACAGTCTGCATTGTTCTTAAGGAATGCTCTTGTTCTGATTGGATCATCCTTCTTTCCAAGAATGACATCTTCTGAATGATCAGAGATGAGTCTGGATGATCTTCTGACAGATGGTTCTTCAGAAATGCTTAGATCCTCCAGAGAAGCAGATACTTGATCTTCAGATTCTTTGCTTCTGAGAAGCTCTGCTTCTGATGCGTTGCTTCTTGGCTCAACAACTTCTGATATATCGATATTCCAATCTGCAAAATTATCAAACTGCTTTGGTTTTTCAGAACCAAGCTTATCATCAAACCTGATATTGATTGATTCTTCTACAATCAATGTTTCAGTATTGTATACTCTGTAGCCTTTTGAGCGTTCAGAATATCCAAGAAGGAAACATTTTTGTGCTTTGGAATCAAACTTACCAAGATGATCTTTAGTGTTCAGAATAAAGCATACACATCCAAAAGGATGGAAATATGAAATGTTGGGCTTTCTATTCTTCCATAATTCATAAGGAGTCTTATTTAGAATAGGTCTGATAGAGATTCTATTCTGAATATAGCATGCAGTGTTTATTGCTTCAGCCCAGAAATGCTTAGCCATATTGGTTTCATTGATCATGGTTCTGGCCATTTCTTGCAGAGTCCTATTCTTTCGTTCTACAACCCCATTTTGCTGTGGAGTTCTAGGACAAGAGAAATCATGGGCAATACCATTTTCTTTGAAGAATTCTTCAAAGGATCTGTTCTCAAATTCACCACCATGATCACTTCTGACCTTTATGATTTTACACTCTTTTTCAGATTGAATCTGAATGCAGAAATCAAAGAACACTGAATGAGACTCATCCTTGTGTTTCAAGAATTTTACCCATGTCCAGCGGCTATAATCATCTACGATGACTAATCCATATTACTTCCCTCTGACAGATGCTGTTTTGACTGGGCCAAACAGATCAATGTGCAAGAGTTCTAATGGCCTTGAGGTAGAAACAACATTCTTGGACTTGAATGCAGGTTTGGAGAACTTGCCCTTCTGACATGCTTCACAAAGAGCATCTGATTTGAATTTCAGATTAGGGAGTCCTCTGACAAGATTCAGTTTGTTAATCTGAGAAATCTTTCTCAAACTAGCATGACCTAATCTTCTGTGCCAGACCCACTGCTCTTCAGAAACAGACATAAGACAAGTCACCTTCTGACTCATAAGATCTTGCAGATCTGTCTTATAAATGTTGTTCTTCCTCTTGCCTGTAAATAGGATTGAGCCATCCTTCTGATTTACAGCCTTGCAAGACTCTTGATTAAAGATTATATCATAACCATTGTCACTCAATTGACTGATAGATAAGAGGTTATGTGTTAATCCTTCTACAAGAAGTACATTAGAAATGGAAGGAGAGTTACCAGACTTTATAGTTCCAGAGCCAATTATCTTGCCCTTCTGATCTCCTCCAAACTTGACTTCCCCTCCAGACTTAAGCACCAGGTCTTGGAACATAGACCTTCTTCCTGTCATGTGTCGTGAGCATCCAGAGTCCAGGTACCATGACATGTTGTGCTTTGTCCTTTTTGCAGTCAAGGATATCTGCAATAGGAATAATCTTATCCTTAGGTACCCACATCTTTTTGGGTCCTTTCTTGTTAGATTTTCTCAAGTTCTGATTGAACTTGGGTTTAACATTGTAAGCAATAGGAGGAACAGCATGATAATTTTTAATGTGAGTTTCATGATATTTCCTAGGTTGTGTCACATGCTTCTTAGTGTGTGTTATGTGAAAACTTTGAGCATGTGAAGTGTGCCTAATATCATGGGAGTGACCATACTTGAACTGATCATACAATGGCTTGTATGTGAATTTCATTTCATCAACAGGTTCAAGTTTGTATGGGGTTTCACCCTCAAAACCAATGCCAACTCTTTTGTTTCCAGACACAGCATATATCATAGAAGCTAGCTGACTTCTGCCAATACTTCTAGATAAGAACTTCCTGAAACTTAAATCATATTCTTTCAGAATATGGTTTAGACTGGGAGTGGATTTTTCTGAATCAGAAGGAGATCCAACATTATCGGATAATTTTAAAAGTTTTTCTTTTAATTCAGAATTCTCCAACTCAAGCTTCTTTGTTTCAAATTCAAATAGCTTTTTCAGCTTTTTGTATTTGAGACTCATCTGAGACTTGAATTCCAGAAGTTCAGTTAGACCGGAAACTAACTCATCTCTAGTAAGTTCAGAAAATACCTCTTCAGAATCTGATTCTGATGTAGATTCTGATCTGTCATCTTCTGTCGCCATCAGCGCACAGTTAGCCTGCTCATCTTCAGAGTCTGAATCATCTTCTGACTCATCCCAGGTTGCCATAAGACCTTTCTTCTTATGAAACTTCTTCTTGGGATTTTCCTTCTGAAGTTTTGGACATTCATTCTTGAAGTGTCCAGGCTCATTGCATTCATAGCACATGACCTTCTTCTTGTCAAATCTTCTGTCATCAGAAGATTCTCCACGTTCAAATTTCTTTGAACTTCTGAAGCCTCTGAACTTCCTTTGCTTGGTCTTCCAGAGTTGATTTAGCCTTCTGGAGATCAAGGACAGTTCATCTTCTTCTTCAGATTCTGATTCTTCAGGATCTTCTTCTCTAGCCTGAAAAGCGTTAGTGCATTTCTTGATATTGGATTTTAATGCAATAGACTTACCTTTCTTTTGAGGCTCATTTGCGTCCAGCTCTATTTCATGACTTCTCAAGGCACTGATAAGCTCTTCCAGAGAAACTTCATTCAGATTCTTTGCAATCTTGAATGCAGTTACCATAGGACCCCATCTTCTGGGTAAGCTTCTGATGATCTTCTTTACGTGATCAGCCTTGGTGTATCCCTTGTCAAGAACTCTCAATCCAGCAGTAAGAGTTTGAAATCTTGAAAACATCTTTTCAATGTCTTCATCATCCTCCATCTTGAAGGCTTCATACTTCTGGATTAAAGCTAGAGCTTTAGTCTCCTTGACTTGAGCATTTCCTTCATGAGTCATTTTCAAGGACTCATATATGTCATAGGCCGTTTTCCTGTTAGATATCTTCTCATACTCAGCATGAGAGATAGCATTCAGCAAAACAGTTCTGCATTTATGATGATTCCTGAAAAGCTTTTTCTAATCATCATTCATTTCTTGCCTTGTCAGCTTTACGCCACTGGTATTTACTGGATGTTTGTAACCATCCATCAGAAGATCCCATAGATCACCATCTAGACCAAGAAAGTAACTTTCCAGTTTATCTTTCCAGTATTCAAAGTTTTCACCATCAAATACCGGCGGTCTAGTATAACCATTGTTACCGTTGTATTGCTCAGCAGAGCCAGATGTAGATGCAGGTGTAGACTTTTCACTTTCATCAACCATCTTTTACTGAAGCGTTTTTCTCTTCCTGAATCTTTTCTAAACACGGTTAAGTGCTTGCACCTTAGAACCGGCGCTCTGATGCCAATTGAAGGATAGAAAAACACTTAGAAAGGGGGGGTTTGAATAAGTGTAGCTTTAAAAACTTGACAGATAAAAATAAATTGCACAGTTATTTTTATCCTGGTTCGTTGTTAACTAAACTACTCCAGTCCACCCCCGCAGAGATGATTTACCTCAACTGAGGATTTAATCCACTAATCGCACGGATTACAATGGTTCTCCACTTAGTCAGCAACTAAGTCTTCCAGAGTCTTCTGATCACACACTGATCACTCCAGGAACAACTGCTTAGATACCCTCTAAGACTTTTCTAGAGTATACTGATCCACACGATCACTCTAGTTACAACCTCCTTAGATAACCTCTAAGACTTCCTAGAGTATTCTGATCCACACGATCACTCTAGTTCCTTACAACTTAATGTAATCAATTCTAAGAGTATTACAATTGCTTCTTAAAAGCTATAATCACAAACTGTGATATTTCTCTTAACGTTTAAGCTTAATCTCACTAATATATTACAACAGCAATGTAGTGAGCTTTGATGAAGATGAAGATTCTGAGTTTTGAGTAGAACAGAGTTTCAGCAAGTTAATAGGCGTTGTTTTTGTTCAGAATGGTTAACCTTGCTTCTCATCAGAACTTCATATTTATAGGCGTTGGAGAAGATGACCGTTGAGTGCATTTAATGCTTTGCGTGTTCCGTACAGCATCGCATTTAATGTTATACGCTTTTGTCAACTACCTCGAGCCTTGTTCACGCTGTGTCTACTGACGTAGCCTTTAGTAGCTTTTAACGTTCCTTTTGTCAGTCAGCGTAGCTTGCCACTTGTACTTCCTTCTGATCTGATGTTTGTGAATACAACGTTTGAATATCATCAGAGTCAAACAGCTTGGTGCAAAGCATCTTCTGATCTTCTGACCTTGAAGTGCTTCTGAGCGTGATACCATCAGAACTTCAGTGCTTCTGTTCTCTTGTTCTTCTGATGCTTCCATAGACCCATGTTCTGATTCTGCTTCGACCATCTTCTGATGTCTTGCCAGACCATGTTCTGATGTTGCATGCTGAACCCTTGAGACAAAGCTTCTGAGCGCTGAATTATGCATACTCTTTATATATTTCCTGAAACGGAAATTGCATTGGATTAGAGTACCATATTATCTTAAGCAAAATTCATATTATTGTTATCATCAAAACTAAGATAATTGATCAGAACAAATCTTGTTCTAACAGAGATATCTACCAATATAAACAAACGCATGATAAATAATATATTAGAATTAAATCATACAAAATTATCACTGCACAGTCATAAAACTATAAATCACTTCACATCGCAAAAATCAACTCATGCCACTTCAAATGAGACACAATTGTGCATATGCATGTGGTACCCAGGGCTTCAGCCCCCATTTCCAATTTCCAGTTAAACAGAGGCATCAAGGCATAAGCCTTCGTCGCTAATTTGCCAATTCAGGCCGTGGCCAAAATATACAATGTATGCAACTCGATAATGCACATCACACAACATACAACATAAACAACAAATCCTCGTCGCTAGGCATAAGTCTATATCACCAATTCATTTACCCAGTGGCGGAGCCAGAAAAATTATGAAGCCTGGGCAAAAAAATTAATGACCGCAATTTCAACATTGTATATAATATAAAGACCGCAAATTCATATTATCCTACCTACATAATTGTTAATTAAACTTTTTCTCTCCATTTCTTATTTCAGTTGCCTATTGTGGTTACTACCTGCATATAGTTGATGTGTAAAATCTTCTTTTAGTTGAATATGAATAATTGAGTATGGTTGGGACTTATTCTATAACTATTTTTTAAGCTGCTAACATATTTTTCTGATGTGATGCAGGACTTGGCGGCAACAATATTATTGGGTCGTGGCTTTAGCGAGTTTGCTTACATTGCTTCTTGGAGTCTCAGCCTTGAGAATATTCTTAATTTGGAAAAACAAACAACAAGCAGAGCATTCATACAAACCAGTTGATGTAGTTGTTCCTGAGCAGGAACTTCAACCATTATGAGATATGTCTCTACCGCTGCTGGTTAACAGTTTCCCTCACTAGTATGACTATTACGAACAATTTATACAAGCACAATTACTTGTTGTTCAAGATTTTTATTTCAAAAAAATCTGGCTGTCTATTTTGATGTGTCAAAACCCTGATAGATGTACAGTAAGGAATTTATTTTAGGCAAAGTGAGCTTATTTCATTTCATTAGCAACAATACACGAATTACAACAGGAATATAATAATAATTGCAAGGATTAGACTCTAATCTAGATTCTCCATAGCTAAATTATGTGTATCTTATTTGTTTGCCTCATGATAAAAACCAAGTTGTAGCCAAGTTAATGCAGTAAAGATTATTTAGAAGTTGTATCATTTACAAAGCAATTTTGTCTGGTATTTCAATAGATGGGTAATCAGAAGGCGGAGACACCATTTGGTACAGAAATTTCCACTAATCATATTAGTGAAAAACAATGAATGCAGAAAAATAAAACACAAATATTAGTAAGAGTTTGGCTATAAATATGCCTGGTTTTCATCAATTAACATTACTAGTTTTCCTAAATTCCTAGCACCACTACCAATTTTAAGAGTATTAGATCTCTCTAATAACAACATTCATGGAAAAATTCTCAAATGGTTTCAAAGCCACCTCTTTAGCATAAAACATTCCAAAAGCATAAATCAATTCCCAAATGGTTTTAAGAGTATTTGGCTCACAACAATTTAACAGGGACAATACCATAAATAATTCCAGTTATTAAATCATTCTAATTTAAAATTCAACTTAAATCATGAACATTAAAAACATTTTCCTAACAAATCACTTACGATATAATTTCCAGAATCTTAAAAACTTTTTCCTCTTTCAATCCTTTCTCAATCTCATTCTCATTTTTCCTTCAATCTCATTCAAAAATAAGCAAGTGAAGTAATACCTGAGCTGAGCCGCGGAGGAGGAACGAAAGAGATGGAGACCGAGTGATCGACGATTACGAAAGTGGCGGCGGTGCGACGGATGAGAGTTGAGTTGAGACAGAGAATATGGAGGAGACCGAGAGGAAGAGGATGGAGGGGAGTAGAAGACGGGATGCTATGTGTGTTGGTGGTCCGCGTCGGCGACAGAGGGGGGGAGTTGATGAAGACGAAGTCACATAGCCGGCTTTCCGTTTCTTTCATTTCTCTTCCTTTTTTTTTAATCTTTTTTACTCATATTCCAAAAATTGACTGGCCCCGAGCCTGGGCAAGTGGCCACCCTGGTCGGGCCCAAGAACCGCCCATGGGAGGGAGTTGATGAAGACGAAGTCACATAGCCGGCTTTCCGTTTCTTTCATTTCTCTTTCTTTTTTTTTTAATTTTTTTTACTCATATTCCAAAAATTGACTGGGCCCGAGCCTGGGCAAGTGACCACCCTGGCCGGGCCCAAGAACCGCCCATGCATTTACCAATAATTAGAGGTAAACGTCGTCACCAAATTCCTGCAACTTCGCAATAAACAACAGAATATATTAACAACAGAATTGCAACAACTTCGCAAATACTTCGCTATCGAACAACACAATTATTAATTATTACCAAACAGACTGTTAAATTACTATCTATTAATCTCTTATAATTATTCTTCTATTATTAAATTAATCTGCTGATTACACTGCTAATTAAATAAACTCATTACTACTATTTCCACTAAAATCACTATACTGCTATACTTCTACACTGCTAAATTAAGTAGGCCAAATATTACGATAATCATTAATTTCTGCTATATTATTATAAAATTCTACTACTTTTATTATTCTGCAAATTTACGTTCCTTCTACTACTTACAGTCTGCTATTTAAATCATATCTACTAATCCGTCTTACCCCGATAATTTTCAATTACTTCCTGGCAACTAATTATCCGCTTAAATCGGCTAAATCGTTGTTTTAGTACACTACTATTACTACTGTAATTAACCTGTTCCTGTTAATTTTATTTTTACTGATACAAATTATTTCCTGCTATTTTATTTATTACAACTCACGCTCCTAAAACAATAATCCTAAACCATAAGTATTATATTATTATACTAACTATTAACTTATTATTATTATTATTATTAATATTAATATTAATATTCTAAAATGAACTAATGGCATCTATATAAATATATATGTATCTGTTTGGTTTGGTAACTATATATATATATATATATATATATATATATATATATATATATATATATATATATATATATATATATATACACACAAATGCAAACAGCAAAACAACAAAATAATAAATAATTGAATTAAGATCACGTGTAAGTGCCTCCAATATATATGACGGTAGTCCCACACACTAATGTCCCTATGGCGGTTGTCACCTTCAGGTGTGACGGTCGTCACCCTATGCCTGTCGATCGTCATGAATTTTACATTGTCATGTCGGTCGTCACGCACACCTTTTCCATAAATTACATAATTAAATCACCAAATTCCAGTATTCAATGATCGAATAATTATTTACAGCAACCAAATTCAATCGCAGGTCAATTCAACAACAGCAATATTCCATACAATAACATATAAAATTCATCGCTTTGCACATAAACCACACACAAATAAACCAAAATAATTTTCTACGAATCTAATCCCCACATATTATTCATCATGAGTTCGATTATAGAGTTAGAACCACACCCCTTACCTTAGATTTAACGGCCACTCTAACTCTGATCGAAACTCCAATTCCGATTCTGATTTGTACTTCTCGTATTCTCTCCTTCCAAACTCTTGTGCTCTAACTTTTGTTCTTCTTTTCTTCTCTACGTAAAAACCTAATAATTTTCTTTTCTATTACTACATAAAACCTAGTATCTTACTAATAAATCATAATTCTCTTAGCCTATATTGTTATTGGGCCAACTAAATACACCTCCACTTCTACTACTCTCAACACTAAATAATTCTACTAACTTATCTCCAATATTATTTCCTTAAACTCCATATTTACTTTGTTATCTCATATTTTTCGATCTAATTTTATTTGCTCTGAAAATTCCCAAAATAATATACGACACTCTAATAATATTTATAATACTAAAAATATTAAAAATCTCGATTAATTATCGATCCGCTATCCCGAACTAATACCGACTAAACCGTCCCAAAATACGAAAATTTCACTAAACACTCCAAACGTCTAGATTAAGCGAATAACGAATTTCCAGGCGTTACATGCATCGCAGTAGTTTCCGTGGTTTTGAGCTTTGTATATATCGTATATATATTGTATAGTTTCACTTGTATATATATTTACTTGTACATGTTTACTTGTCTATGTTCACCATATAGGTTTACTTGTATATGTTACATATAAGTACACTTTTGTTGGTGAATATTGGTGAAAAATGTTGATCTCGGATTAGCTCTTTAATTACAAATTTTCACTTTTCAACTTGTGAATCCAACAATCACCAACTTTCTCTTTGTGTATGTTAATAAGTGTTCATGTTCATACTTGTATATGTGTGTTTCTTTTATGTTTGTGAAAATGTAGTATATATTTGTACCTGTAACGTTTGTTGAGTGGTTGGTTAGGACACTTTCTTTAGGTTTGCGCGGTGAGACGTCACCATGGCATGACGAGAGGAGGTTACTTGCCAAATACCGAAACAATAAAGGCGTCGAGTTAACGACGTAAAACAAGAGTTTGTTGGGAGACACCCCAACGGTTGTAAGTTTGTTTAGTTTTCTGCATATGAGGTATTTAGGTGAAGTGGAAGCAAGCTGGAAGAGTTGTTGTTGTTCTAGTTTTTCTGGTTTTTTCTATCATTGCTTAGCGAGTGCAGAAAAATTCAAATTCTTTGTTTTGTATCAGTGGGATTCCTATTCCACTTGGTCCACTTCTTTTTCCCACTTTCACCAAGGATAATTAGTAGTAGATAATAGTTTTGTTCTTCTAATTCTTTTATTGATTGTTTGGACTCAAATTTTGGTCCAGTAATCGAAAATTTTTGAAGTAATTTTCCAAAGCTTGAGTGTTTCAACTTGCGGATGTATGGTAGGATATTATTTTTGAAGTGTATCATTCAAGGTACTCATTTATCACTTTCTATAGCATAGCATGTTTAGGAAACTTTCCATTTGTACAAATACCATGTCATTCATTCTTTTGCATTACTTGCTTGTTGATTGAATCACTTTAGTTCCCAAACCATAAATGTGAGGAAGCTTTCCATTGTTCATATATGCTGGAGGCCAGAATCTTTGTTTTAACTGGATTTTATTATGCTTAATCTTTTTGTTTATGTTGATTTTATGAAAGCATGAAAAGGATCAAGGCATTTTGTTTCATTTTGAGCACAACCACCTTAGCCAAATAGTTAATTCACCTTGTGAGTGTGTGATCATTTGTTAACCCGTTTGAGCTTTTTGTCAACATCCATGTTATTTCTTGAACTTCTATGCTTGCATTTAGTTCACTTATTTTTGTATGGATGTTGATTTCTTTTTTCTTGAACCCTCAACTTTGTGTTGTTGCATGGATTTTTGCCTTGCCTTAGAAAGTAGGGAGTATTCATATTATGATATGGTTGAATTCAAGTTGGGGAGAGAAATGATTATGTACTTATTTGGTTGTTTCTATGAGGTTGAAAATAAAAATAAAAGAAAATAAAGAAAAGAAAAAGAAAGATTATAGAGAAAAAGTTTTGAAAAACAAAAAATAAAAAAAAAGTATGGAAAAATTGTGCTAATAAGAAGTATGTTTTGGTTTGAGAAACTTGTGGTTAAGGAAGAAGTTTGATCGGAATTGTGTTGTTTCAACCTGTGTGGATTGATCACTCCCTTAGGTTTAGGCAAGTGTTTGTTTCTATTAGTCTTAGGACTTATCCCTTGTTTGTTAACCAAGTCACATTACAACCTTGAAAAGCCCTTGTGATTCTTGCTTTTGTATCTTTAATGTGATTTTTGGATGAATGCATAATTTAATCTTTTGTTTACAAGATTTTTGGATGAGTGTTAAAAGTTCTTCACATTTGTGTGTTCTTCATCCATTGATGAATTTTTGCTAGGCGTGATTCATGATGTGAGCTTGTATTATTTTAGAATGTTTTGTATGATTTTTGTACTTAGGATTCATTTCGTTTACATGTTGTCGTTGTAGGATAATGGTAAGTATTTACTTTGTTTATAGGTTTTTGTGTTGAGCCATACATTTGTTTTTGGTTTTCTAAACTTGTTGATTCACAATTCTTTGGTTTATTACTTTTGATTCTTTGTGTTATTTGACATTGTTTGAGGACAAACAAAGTTTCAAGTTAGGGAGAGTTTGATAAATGCCAAAATTTCGTTATTTTGAGTATATAATTGTGGCACTTATCGATTCTATTCTTTTGGTTTTTGTAATAAAATCCTAAATTTTGTGTAAATATTCGTATTCTTGAGTTTTGATTCATTTTGTGTACCGTTTGATAGTTTTTCCTTTTTTTATAAGTATTTATGCATATCGGAGCCTCGAGGAATAAAGTGTCGAAGGCATGACTTTGATTTTGCAGTTTTGGAGCAATAAAATGAAAATCATGCAGAAGCTCGCTTGGCCACCTTCAAGCGCGCTTCCATAGGCTCAAAATAAGGATAATAAAAATCATAAATTTGATTTCCATTTAGTTATTATTAGATAGAGAATTGAATAAGCTTTCCAATGCTTAAGACCGGGCGCAATTCGGAGTTACAGTTCTCAAGTTATGGCGAAAACAAAATTTGATTTTTTCTGATACTCGCTTAGCGAGCTAATCTTGCTAAGCGAGATTGCCTAAGACAGCAGCTCGTTAAAAGGGGCAAAAATCACATTTTTAGGTTATTTTTTGGGGTATTTGTTCCCAACTCATCAAACGATCATTTTCAGGTTAGAAAATAATTATGGAGCTTGCATTTGTATGATTGGAGGTGGATTGAGCATCGAACGGAGCTGACAAACTGGGATATTTTCGGTTCACTTCTCTTCATCTTTTTGTTTTCTCTTATAGTTGTGTTTTGTGTATGTATTTAATTTGAACTCATGTATATTTATCGCTCATGGCGTTATATAAAACTTGCTTTATAAATCTGTGTTGATTGTTGTCTTAGATTTTTAATTTGTGCTCGGAATTTGGGTTCCTTTAGAGATAAACTTCTTGAATCCTTATCTAGGATAATTATCTGTTAGTTTCTAAAATCTAGAGATAGATTTAGAGCTAACAATCACTTGTGTATTTGTCCTTAATGCTTTCGTGTTTGAGTGGCGTGCGAGAGATCGCCGACGCGAGAATATGGATGTTCTAGCCACTTTGTATTAGAGATAACTTAGTTGTGAGTTGATTTCGTAGGTGCTCCAGAGATGGACACTGATGTGAGAGATACGTGATGACATAGACGAGTATTGTAGGTTGAGTATAACTGGTCAATAAGTTTAAGTTTGTGAGAAGTAGATTGTATGCAAAGCTTGATAAAACTTATATTTCCGAAGAATGAATTCTTTTGTGTTGATATTTACTTTTTTGTTTTTATAATTTTGTTCATTCAAACCCGCGTTCGAAATCGTAGAAACTGTTGAATGGCATTCTAACGACCATCTCTATGGACACGATAATTCCCTGATAAATATTTCCAAATCTTTTGTTACTTGCCGCTATGCCCGCTTCAACAATATCACTAGCCATCACATTGATCTCTATCCTTTGAGAAGCAACCTTTAACAATACCTGGTAGTTCTTCCTTAAAGACGTCTCTACTTTACCAACAAATAGGAACCTTAAATCTGTATCATCTTCTAGCATAAGAATCTGCATCGACTCGTCAAAATAATTTGCAATCACTTAGTTTAACTCCAAACAGTTCACACCAAGGATAACATCAAGTTAATCCAATATCTCGCTCTAACGACAAGTCACAATCATCCTCAGGAAAACATTAGGACTCACACATAACCGGAACATCACTACCATAACATCGCCCTCCACTCCTAGATATGCGAACAACACGCGAACCTGATCATTCCCTCACAAGGACACTCCGACCTGACTGTTAGGAAAAATCTTGAATCCGTACTTCCTTCAAAATCAGACAATAACGCAACCTTACTAACATATACACTCGTGTAATTCACGACACTCAGCACCAAATATTCACACCTTAACTATCACAAAGAAGCACAAGCTTCCACTTGCTTTAATCTCACTTCTTCCAACAAGTGATTAGATAAGTAAGAAAGCACTGACATTGTTTTACGCACATGTCGCGTACTAAGGACCAACACATCGACAACATTCAACTGTCATTCCATACTGACTCAACAACTTGACCAGACAGACCGATCTGCTCTGGTACCACTAATGTAACACCCTTCTAAATCCCGTGGAAAATATAACATAAATCAGAGTAAGATATCATGCATATTAATTCAAGGTTGTCACACATAAGTCAAAAACCATAAACACCTGTCATGCTCAATAACACTTTAAATATAATTCATGTTTCCATAACTCCAACACATGCACTTTCGCAGCGAATTCACATTCGATCAGACAAAACACATTATTGTCTCATAATAATTTCACTTCATTAAAAACTTAGGTATAATGGTCAAACATCACATATTTTTATTAAAATAACATAATAGAAATGAATACAAAGTATCCTTCAAAACATGAATCAACAATATTCCCAGTGTTATATAATCAGAGCACGACTCAAAACCCAAAAATACTAAACGAATAAATAAAGGAATAGCTCCACTACTAATCCTTGCAAACAAAGCACCTTGACTCCTCGGTACCTGAGCGATGTCGTACAAAACATCATTCCAACAGAAGGGTGAGAATTCATATCATTATGGAAATATACAATATCGAATTCCACACACTTCAAGTATACATGTATTCAACATCTTATAAAATAAATATCATACCATTACATACACGACATAGCTCAATTGATTCAATATATCAAGTGATACAATCACAATTATCCAAAAAGCACCAATTTACACAATTAGCACACAAACACACTAATGCAATTCACATCGACACGTGGGACACCAATAAGACTCAATGCAAATGCATGTAGTAACAATGATATCCTTAGAGGATTACCTACGTCTATCATCTCTAGACAGATAACCACCAAAATAAGTCTGTTAGCTAGACTTCAAACCCATCTCCCGGTTTGGGAAAAGTCAATAGCTCCCACTGAACTACCAAACATTGCCTTTTTCTCACCTGATAAATGAATGCATGTGCAAATATCGACCAACATATGCAATTAAAATCATCTCTCAATATTAATTATACAAACATATATCTCACCAATTCATCACATATGAATTCACCACAATTTGCACAAACATGTTATCATACATACATGAAAACATTCCCATAACATCCACTAAATCATTTCATTACCAATAACAAGTAGCAAACAAAGCTCAACCATGCTATTCTCAAGTAATGACAATTCACAATATACATACATGGAAAAATTAAGTACCATGTTCATTCAAAGAATTGCCTCAAAAGTCATCCAAACATCAATTATCAACATATACATACACACATACATGTCATTTTACACAACCATACAATGATTAAATCACTTACTGTCAACCAAACTATTTTTATTGAAAATAATATTGCGCTAGCTTTCTAATGCTTCGAACAGGGACTCTAGCGGAGTTACGGTTCAAAAGTTATGAATTTTTGAAGTTTTACAAATATTTTACTCCCAAGCTATTTCTCTAAGTGAACTCATATCCCTAAGCGAACTCTGTGATCTGCTGAAAAATGTTGCGCTGACAGAATGTTCTCTTGTGCGATTTCTTCACTCAAAATACATTTTAACATCAATTTTTATGGGATTTAAGGCATTATAACATATATCTAACATGTAGGTTCAATTTTAAACATCAAAACATGATTCAAACATCAATTTCATGAATTTTCATTCAAAACCTAACATGTCAAAACCTAGAATTTCAATCCCCAAATCCTAACATGTTACTAACCATTGCATAAAAAATCATATACCCCATAACAAGATGAAGACCCACCCTTACCTTAGTTCAAAATCTTCAACCTAGGGTTGTCTCCTTCTTCTCCCTTTCTTTTTTCTCTTATTTCTCCTCTTTTCTTCACTTCTCTTGTTTTTCTTATTTTTCCTTACTATCTTTCTATTCTTTGTTTTTAGCTAACCCTTACTAACTTAACTCACACTAATGGGCTTACTAATCCTCACCCCCACCTTTTCTCATTCTAACACACTATTAGGCCCAATTAACTATTTTTCTCATTCTCACACCAAATAACCCAAACACATATATATCACAAAACACAAAATTAATTAATTACTATATCACATAATAATTAATAAAACAATTAATAAAAAATAACTAATAAATAAAAACGAGATGTTACAACTCGTCCCCACTTAAAAGATTTTCGTCCTAAAAAATTACCTCAAACAAACAACTCAAGATACGACTCCCTAGGGCTTTGGTTTCTATTTCTAAGAAAGATTTGTTGAAGGGAAGAAAATGACTAATTTATTAATTGATTTTTTTAAGTTTAAATACAAAGAAGATGATAGTTAATTTGATTGAAAATTATTTTACATTGTTTTAATATTTTATATTATAAATTATATATAAATTAAATTAACATGGACTCTTAAAATGACCTGAATCCAATATTAGCTGTTTAATGTGTTAGCTATGTTATATATGAGGTTAGCACATCTTCAAAATTGAAGAGTGACCAAAAATATCTTAAAATAAATTAGATAGGGGAACCAAAAAAACTGAATTTAAAAATTGAAAAAACTAATAACTCATTTTGATCAAAATATAGGAAATCAAAAAGTGTATTTTAGCCTAAAGTTAAAAGTTACAAAAGTCAAGAGATAATGTGCATTTTGAAGTATATAATATGCAATGAATTCATTATGTACAAAAGCATCACTTGATTTTTTTTTTAATGCGCTACACTGGAGCTCAAATAAAACACTAACATGTTTATTAATGATCATACGCCGGTAATATACAAGCTAGCTGCAAACACAATGTCACGCTTTATTGCATTAGAAGCAATTTCCATTTTTTTGCAGAGGGCAGAATTACCCATAATTGCCGCAGAATTTTTGAACTCTCGACATGTCTCATCCAACCTGACAATGGTCCTTACTATCAAACCTTCAGGAACATCAGTAAGCTCACATATGTCAGCAAAGGGAGTACCCTGCATTCAAAGTTATCGATTGGTTTATTAGTCATGCCATTAATCAGTGATGAAATTATAGAACTAAATAGTGTTATTTTCTGCAGAAGGAAACCTTTGCCCATTCATAAACCACTTCCACGAGACCAAATTTTAGATTTTCTTGGGCATACTCCTCAGGGCTTATTGGGAGCTTAAATGATGCTTGAAGTTCTCCGAGTCTTATAGCTGTTTTATACAATCTGTAACAGATACATGTTAGAATCCATATGCTGATTCCAATCAGAAATTTGAAGCTTCGGGAAGGCAAAATGATAACAGATGGCATGTTATAAAATAACTAAGGATTTTATTTAATGTTTTTCTTATGAAGACCTAATTAAATATAAATGAAGACTGCTTAAGTTTACCTATTTTTTGCTTCAGATAGCCTGCTTGTGAGGGAAGGCTCAGATGCATTCTTCTGCTGGAACACAAAAGCAGACATTAACGCCACTACTTCTTCTGGTTCTAGTTCATCGAGCTGGTTCTCAAACAAGCACTCCGTACATATCAATTCCTCTCCAGAATTCATCTCGCAAGCAACTCGGCCTTTCATTTGAACAACAAGGTCTTCATCAATGCATCCAATTTCCTTTAGAACATCTATCTGGAGAGAAAGTAAAATGAAATAGAAGTCACCATAAAATTAGTCCTAAAACAAAATATCAATACTTTTATGAGCGCAACCGAAAAAGAATATTAATGCGGTATACCCGGCCCTGAAAGTCTGGCATCTGTTGAAGTGCTTCATCCGACATTTGAAACTGGAGTTCAATGACTTCTTCTTTATGTGCTTTTATCTCTTTTGCTAACTTGAGGTGTTCCGCCAATTTTATACACCCATTACACTGATTCTGGGACATCTTCTCCAATAATCTAGTCCACTTACGGTATGTTTCCACAAGTCTCATCTCTTTCAATTTTAGATCTATAAAACAGGAAAAGAAACTAAGCAATATTAGCTTAAAGGTAAGAAACAATTGAAAAATTTATTTGACTTATCTCCTCATGCAAGCACTTAACGTAAGTATCTATAAGAGCTTATAATAATTTATGATATGTTCATAAGTTTTTAGCTTATTTTGATAAGCTCATAAGCTCTCCTCATCCACCCTTAAATTCAAATTTTTCTATGAAACATTATATTTTTAAGTACTCATGAGATAAGTTTGCTCTCGTATAGTTAGACTATTTATCCGAAAATCTACGCTTCTAAATCAAAGCAGATAACTGATAGAGCATTGAGACCTCTTATCAATCAAGTGTGTGAAAGGAGGTAGCAACATAAGGGAATTAAATAGAGAAACATGTAATTGTTAGTAGTATAACAGAATTAGTTAATTAGTTGAAAGGGTTGAACATGTAATTGTTAGTAGTATAACAGAATTAGTTAATT
The DNA here is from genome assembly GCF_029867415.1 of Vicia villosa. Classification (NCBI taxonomy): domain Eukaryota; kingdom Viridiplantae; phylum Streptophyta; class Magnoliopsida; order Fabales; family Fabaceae; genus Vicia; species Vicia villosa. The sequence continues at coordinate 161,717 of NW_026705510.1, read as the reverse complement.
AGTGTAAAGGGTTGAACATGTAACTGTCAGTAGTATAACAGAATTGGTTAGTTAGTTAGTTAATTGGTTAGAAGGGTGGTTAGTAGGAATAACCATATAAATGGTATAATTGTGGTAGAATAAGGAATTTTTTCAATTGGAAATTATATTGGGAGGTTGCACGTTCCTCAAATTGCCTATAAAGTGTTTCATTGAAATTCAATAAAGATCCATCCGGCATAGAGGGAAATTCCCTACTTGGTCATTATTCTTGTTAATTCTCTGGCTTTAGTCTAATCAATAACCAAAGTACTAAAATTAAATAACACATTACACCTAAATGAGGATTCAAAACACCTAAGCTCTAGAAACATCAATGTTCCCGATGGGAGAGATTTTGTTATAAATCATTTGACCGAAAGATGGATTTTATAATAATCATGTATCCTCAATGCTTTTGCAACTTTAACCTGCCTCCTGCAAAACCTTGTAAAAGTGATGGTATCCCTCAAAGAAATTTAGTATGATACTTTATTTTTAGAGCAATGCTATTTATTTGTAGCGAATAGCAATCATCACGAATTTCAAGAATATATGTCTGGTACATATATATTTGCATGTAATATCTGAAAAACCCCGATAAATTATTTAATTTATTTAATTTATTTAAATAAAATTGTAAAGGCTAATTAAATGCCTTTATAATCCACAACATAGCATGTGTGTTGTCTGATAACACACATCATCATTCTAACCCACAAAAGCATGACTACACGTGCTTCCATCTATTCAATCTCCCCTAAATATAAACTTCTAAAGAAATACTCCTCCCTAATTTGTTTGTAAATATTATAAGAAAAAACAGCATGTTGTATACATTTGTTTTTAAATTGCCATTCGTGAAATTGTCGTGAAATAATCTTTCGCGAGAATAAGCATTTCCCTTATTTTTATTATTTTGAAAACTTTTCTTTGGCCAAACATGATCTACTAGTTATCTAAAAAAAGTGACACGATTGATCCTTAACTAGAAATGGCAATACCTTTTACAGGATCCAGAGCAGGAGGATACTTATTTCCATCTGATTTCAAATCCTGGAGCAACTGAACAGTCTTTGCGTAAACAGAACTGCTAACTTCTTCAAGAAGTCCAACTTGGTCAATCTTAATTTTGCTGCTACATATGCATAGAAATTCTTTAATATCGACTTCACGAACTTCATAGCTCATTCCACAAGCAGAACCACGATGAGGGAATTTGATATTGACGACACCTTTTCCTTTGCGAGCAGAAACAGATGTAGTATATTCATCCAAAATACCACGTCTTGATTTTGGCATTAACAAATAACCTTGGTCAAATGTATTGCTTTTGTCCTGTGATTTCCCACCAACTGAAGCATTTTCCACTGGGAATGGCAAGTCAGGTCTAATCACAAAAACAATGTACAGTTTACTATTTGTAGGAGGAGTTTTCACAATCACCGCAAGCAAGTGGTCCTGGGCCTGTAAATCAATTAATTTTGATAAAAATTAAGCACAATTAATGAGTTACGGAGTTCAATATCTACTAAAGATTCAAACTTTTAAACAATACATGAGCATGTATAACTCAAGTAGTACACCTTATCTATGGCTGAAAGTTTGTCAAAGACCAAGGACCTTGGTGTTAAGTATTGAATACTAGAGAGCATTTAATTTTGCATTGATTGAAAAATGGCATTGGAGGTTAAAGGTGGACAATCTATATGGACAAAGATCCATAGGAGCTAATATGGTAGCACAGAAGTCTTTGGTGGGAGGTCGGGGGTCAGGGGGTCTATTTGGTAGAAGGACATTTTATCTTTGGAGGAAACAATTACATGTTTTCCACAAATGCGGTTAAGCAACTCAATTGAGAAATCATTTGGAAATAGGAAACTATTTCTTTTTGGCATGATAGTTGGAGGACAGACTTATTCAATGGGAATTTAAATTGCTAAATGAACTGCAGGTACTATCTACAGTAATTTGAATGTATGGAGTTTCCTAGAGATAGAAATTGGATAAAGGAGGGAAGTATTCAATCAAGATATTGTATGAGGGACTTTTAATGGGAAAACCCTCAACCCAGATTCATCATTTTCCAAATTATGGAACAAAATTATGCCTCTAAAGGTAACAGGTTTTGTCTGGAGATTAACATAGAATAGAGTGCTCAAAAGAGCAAATCTGGAGGACCGAAATCTAGTGGATGGATATAACTTCAGTAATGACTATAGGAGTCACTTCTTACAGTTTCAGGGGTTGTTGCGAAGCAGAAAAGAGTTTTGTGATGATTGGCAATCTATAGTTGGTGGTCTAGTAATCAGGTGTCAAGTCAGTCTCCTTGGATATGGAAAAGATTGTAGAAGTGACAAAAATTGAAAGCTTCTAGTAGGCAAAGTGCAAGATTATTTGGCTTTAGATTCCTTGTATGATATTGCCTTATAAATTCTGCTTCTTGTTTGGGTGCTTCTAGAAGCTATGGCAAGTAGCTTAATTTTTTAACTTTTCATTTTGTATGGTGTATACCGTTGGGTTTTGAAATTAGCAAAATTGTGTACTTAGAAGAACAAAAATAATAAAGAATTGAAAAATTAAAGTTTTCTATGATCTTAGAATTTGGACTTGGGACTAACTCAGCCGCACATTAACCAGCTTGCAAGGTGAGGACTACGCGGGCCTTTACCTCAGCCATATCTTTGGATGATATGAGACTCTCAACACACCTCCTCTAATCCTTCAAATGTTAAATTAACTCCCAAAAATCCCAATGGCATATCAAGTGCTACCTCTATTTCCTTGGATTGAAATGTGAAAAATGAATACAAGAACTCACTGATTCTGATTTTATTACAACAACTCTTCCAATATTGAGAAATGATTGAGCATTGGGAGACAGCAAAACTGCCTCTGATATTTGGCTGTTGTATTTCTCGGCTTCGAAATACAAATCATAGTACTCTTCAATAGTTGCCTCGCCCTTTATACATCTGAATGAAAAAAACAGCATGTTTGTAAACTACAGACAAGTATTCAGATTTATAAAGAAAAAATAAATTAAATTAACACAGGTTGTACTAATAGCAATCCTTCTCATTATACATCATGAATCTTCCAAAATAATCACGGTTTGTAATAACAGATCTCTTCAAAAGGATCCCTCCATAATAAACGTAATCTGATGTATCATTTGCAGAATAGCCCTTCTTGGCGGATGGCTTACTAATAAAAGAATATTTCAGCTATACTAGCTAAAGCCCATGAGAGCTTGCTGTATGCATTACCCTAGACTAGCAAGCCCATGAGAAGACTAAACAAGTAGAGGTTGATTGTCCCATTAAAAAATTCTCTCAATCAACATCAAGACTTCATTTGTGAGCTAATGATCATATTGCTGACATGTTTACCGAATCTTTATTGGGTCCTAGGATAGCTTTCATATGTAATAAGTTGGATGCATCTAATGTCTATGCATCAAGTTAAGGGGGAATGATGATTATGCTTACGCCGTTATTCGTTCATCTTCATTAGCCTCTCATAGTTCCCTTGGCTTGGATGCCAATTTGATTCTGATATTATGGAATCATGTTTCTCTTGTATGTATACTTATAAATCTCTTGTGAACATGATTAAGTGAAATATTCTGAAACAAATATTTCCAATTTCCAATCACCACCATATCACAGTTAAAATACTACTTTCGTATTGTCTATAATTATCCAAAAGCTTAAAATGTTAAGTGAAAATTAATAAATGGTTTTATATCTAAAGATGTCTTTACTTCATCTTTGTATCACATGTGAACATTTGACCACTCACCATGGTATCATTCAGGAACTGCCAAACAGCTAAAAGTATGAATGAACATCATAATGACAGTAAGATTGTATGATAAAGAGAAATTAACTCAAGCCTGAAAAAACAATATTGAAGAGAAGGAAGGAGTGATTGACATACTCAATAACCTGTGTAGGCTGATTAAGCTTTCGCTTCAAAAGCTGTTGCATTTCTGGAAGTTTTTTCTGAGCATGGAATTCAGCAAAACTTCTTTTAAGCATGTCCTCTACCTGCAACCAATTTTTTGGCACAATTTGGTCACAGTTCATCAAGAAAGTTAAATATTAAACGAAATTACTTTATTTACTTATAGAAGCTAGTAATAGGTTTTTCACTACTTTGGTGTGGTTGAGGCTCTAATTGCACTTTAATTTGATGGTATTTAGTGGTTTACTGAATAGTACATTGGTACAAAGATGAAAGTAGTGTTTTAGTGAATATGCCAAAGTCCTGTAGCATATGTTGCTGGTAGTCAATCTTCATAGTCTAAGAATGGCAATTTAGACAGCACTTGCTGTGGCTTAAATGGGAACATATCAGAGACAAGTGTTTCAAATTTTATGGTCAATCAGATACTGGATGCCAAATCCACCAAGGCACTAAAACCAAATGTTTGTTTCTCTCCCAAACAATGCCAGCATCTGTTGACTCTCTCACAAGCTTACTTGGCTGAAGCAACAATGCATAAGCAAAATCAAGTTGACCCTTCCATATCCATCTGTATGACTCTCTCTCTCTCTCTCTTACCAAGTCAGTCAGTTTTTAACTCTGACACTTGAATCTTGGATTCAGGAGCTTCTTCATATACATCCTCTTCGGCGTAGCAACCATACTACCAACTGCTTCACCATAATAGGATTTTGGGGACCGACTTGGGAACATGCCAGAGACAAGTGTTTCAAATTTTATGGTCAATCAGATACTGGATGCCAAATCCATCAAGGCACTAAAACCAAATGTTGGTTTCTCTCCCAAACAATGCCAGCATCTGTCGACTCTCTCACAAGCTTACTTGGCTGAAGCAACAATGCATAAGCAAGATCAAGTTGACCCTTCCATATCCATCTGTATGACTCTCTCTCCCTCTTACCAAGTCGGTCAGTTTTTAACTCTGACACTTGAATCTTGGATTCAGGAGCTTCTTCACATACATCCTCTTCGGCGTAGCAACCATACTACCACCTGCTTCACCATAATATGATTTTGGGGACCGGTTGCAGCACTCTGTAATCCACCACTAACTACATAGAGATCTACCAGCATCAAAGTTTTCAGAGTTAAACTCGAAGTTGGGTTCTCTTAATTAATACCCTCCACCCAACTTAAGGGGGGAGTTTCAGGATACTAACTGTTTGAGTAATAGACTAGTTATGAATACTTAAGTTAGTAGATAGTTGTGTGTTTGTATCTAAAACCATGTGGGACTCCATATGTAAATTAATTCTTGAGCTTTCCTTTTCTGAGTGTTAATAAATTTAAACTAACCCCAAACAGCTCCTCTGCTCATTTATTCCATTATTAATTATGGTATCTTCACCCCCATTATCATAATATTTTAGAGCTAATATTTAGAATGATTAATATCACACCTTCAATTCTTCAACTCGAAGAAGATGCAAGATCATAATATAGGTTAGCCGAAATTGAGATTCAAGACGAGTTGCACTTCCAACAATAACATGTTTTAAATCACTCTCTTCTGGGAGTTCGTCGCGACACATCAAAATGACAGTACCAATCTTATCAAGTCCTCTTCTGCCAGCACGACCTGCCATTTGAGTGTATTCTCCTGGTAGTAACTGCCTAAATTCCTTCCCGTCAAACTTCCTTACAGTATCAAAGACTACCTGCAAAAGAATTTAAATGCAGTCTACGTTAAAAAAGATTATGGGATATCAAATATTTCTGTAGTATTTTTATTCTAACATAGCTTTATTTATCTACCCCTAATTTCTCACTGCATTTCTTCTTTAGGTTTATGTTTCAAATAGCAGTTATAACTGCTTAACTGATTAGTTAGTTATTTAGGTGAGACCCTGGCTTCACCAACTCTATAAGTTGGCACTCTGGTATTCTGTGATACATCTCCAATCATTTCAAGACAGAAGTTTTATTTCTGTCAAGTTTTCTCGGGGTTTCCTTTCTTCATTACAAACGCAAAGAACACTCCCTAATAAAAAGAAATAAAATAAGATCTTAAAGTTAACCTGAGACTCAACATGAACCATAGATCAAACCTTTCAATCAACGCATTAACAGACCCTATTAATAGTCTAATGATCAGTCAAACAAGCAGTCATGGAATTCATCAGTTAGGCTAATAAGTTCAGAATTTAATTAGACTTAGTTGAGCTTTTTAAAAAATACTTGAAATGCATCACTTATTTTAACTGCAGCATTTTAAAGAGACTCACCGTTCTAGCAGGTGCATTGACTCCCATTGCAAATGTCTCTGTTGAAAACAAGACCTAAACAGTACATGAGTCAAGAAGCCATTGCATCAATCTTAAAATATTTTAACAACCCAAAAGAGGGGGGGGGGGGGGGGGAAGTAAACCTATTATATTCGTATTCGAAATAAAAAACAGTTTGCTGCATTTTTGACACGGCTGGCTAAAATCTGAGAACCAAACAAAACATGAATGTCATACAACAGAATAAAAATTGCATGTCACCTTGATAACACCACGGCAAAACAGCATTTCAACAACTTCCTTTACAATTGGAAGAAGGCCAGCATGATGAACTCCTATCCCTCTCCGAAGAAGACTTTGGACTCGAACAACCTGTATATAATGTAATTAAAAGCCTAGCACAATCGGACAAATGCTAAGCTATATTTATGAACTAACCTGTGGTAAATTTCTGTCGGATCCTTTCAGTCTTGAAAACGCTTTGTCACAGAAAAGACGGATCTCACTTTTTTCTGAGCTACTAGTGAGGTCAGTTCCAGTCATGCCGTCAGCAGATTTATCACATCGATTTTTAGAAAAACAAAATATAACCACCTGTTCTCCCAAATCAAAGTTTCAAGTTCACAATTAAGATTTGAAAATAATAACGATGTATTGGTTCCTAAAAAAAATAGAAGTTTCCAAACGTGTCCCTAAAATTTGTTTCGATTGGATCCTTAACTTTTTTTTCAGTGATCGAATAAAAAGTGTACTTTTTATTCAATAAAAAAAGAGTAAAAAAAAGAGGTATTGAAAATGCCAGAACCAATGAAAGTTAAAACACAAATCAGCAATCAGTTGGGTGGTTAATTAAGTTATTTATAATTGTTCCTCAATTGAAAATATTTGTACTCATAAGTCATAACTGTAATTCCATTATATATATGGTGGCTTCTACGAGGGTTCAATTAAGTCCTTCATCGGTCAACCCATAACAATTAGATTTAATCAATGGTTCAAATTCATCAGGAAACATTGAGAACATCTACACACTATCACCTACAATCTAACACTACTTCTCCTTTATCTGTCTGTGGCTATGTCTGCTACTCATCATCTTTTTCAGATCATCATAAACACGGACTTCAAGCAAACAACAAAGTGAATGAAATATCTATGCAGCAAAACTGATCCCTTCCTCTAACAGTTATGGGTGTGACTCTACATATCTTTGTAAGAACCATAAAAATAAGAACAAATAGATTGTAACAACAATCACAAGTAAACCTTTTTCTCTCTCTCCTTATTTGATTTATTCTTATTTTCATTTAATTATTTAGTCATTTTTTGGTGGGATTGGTTTAACAAATGTTTTCGTATGTTTGAAATTCTGGCTAAAAATTTTCCTGGGTGTTTTGTTTGAGAAATAATATATGGGGTTTCCTTTATTTTATGAATTTTTATTACGTTTTTAATAATTACTGACTGTAGTTTTTGTTTTTAAGAAATACTTCTCCTTGACTTAGTAGTTTTAATTTCTCAAAGATTGTTTGATTTTTGTCATTGTTTGAATTTTGGGTTCACTACTATTAATGCCCCTTCCCTGTTTTCTCTTTTCCTTTACTCCTTTTTTTTCTCATGTCAGTTCGTGCAGTTATTTATGTGAAAATGGAAAGAGGTGGGCAAGATTGTGTTTGGAAATTCTACATGTTCACAATTTTAATTTTAATGAATACGGACCATTGAATAAAGCTAATGTATATAGCGCGGAACATAATCAACTTACAGGAAGTAAGGACTTTTTGGAGAGTTTGTTGATAAGCATCAACCACATTGAAGCTTCTGCTCTCCATCTGCTTTGGCCATTGCCATTATTATGATAGCTGCCGCCAGTTCCAGAGAAATTAGTTCCATGCTGTTTCGTTCGAGATGTATTTTCTCGTTTTTGAACACGAGCATTGTCATGACCTGCTGAAGCCCCTGGTTTTGGACCAGAACTAACACCAGCAGTCAAATGTTTTTTTCTTGAAGCATCTTTAGCAGCTTTCAAACCTTGAGGCAGAAATATTTCCCTCTCACAAATTTTGAATAATTCTCCAGAGTAAAAAAGGCAGTGCTCCAATGGGACGGGTCTTTTTGTTGTCCTGATTGAATAATTGATCAATATAATAGGAAAAAATAATGACAGCAGGAATCACCAATGTTTTTTCCTTACATTGTTCCTCCAAAGGTGTTACCAACCTTTACAGTACTTGAGAAAATAACTATTTTTAGAATGCTCTTCAGTGTTTGAAAAATTGAAAGAAATCACAAGTTAAAGAGGAGGTCCTAATAGCCTATCTACGGTAGTAAAAAAACTCATAAGGGCATACGAGCATTGATGAAAAGGGGCACAAACTGCACTCTGTATTATTGCATATTTTCAAAAGGGTTGGATGTGTTGAAATAAATTCCACCGCTGGTAATACATTCAACTGCTAATTAGCCCTCAACAGACTCTAAGATAAATTCACAACTCACCCCGTAACCCGGATTTCCTTTTGTTTTGTCCTGCCAATCCAATCGGCAAATTCAATGGTATTTGGAACCTGCCAAAATATTAAAAATGATTGATTAAGCCAATATAGTTTTGCTGCGATAGCAAAAGTAAAAACGGAAGGCATAACCTAAAGCCAACCGAGATAGGCAACATAGTAATCATGTAAAGAGATATTGCCAAAGAAAAAGTAAGCTTTCATAGCATCAAAATATGACTAAGACAAGAAAGAAAAAACTAGCTGCTCTGATGCTCTGCTCTTAAAACAAGTATTAAGAATACATGTCTCAAAATTTGGGTTGGGCCTAACTCACTCCTACAAAACCGGCTTGTAGGGTGAGGATTGCCCCCACTTATAAACACAACAGATGTCATATTTCTAAGCAATGTGGGACTAAATTCACCCCTTCAAAGCTAACACAATGAAGGTGTTAGTGGCTGCAATGAAGGCATGTTAAAGAGCCGCAATTAAGGCGACTGGGGGCAGACCGCCATTAAGGCGGAAAGTCCAACACACCCCCTCACGCTTGGGCCTCAATGAGCCCGAAGCGTGGACGAAGCGGGAAGCCTAACAATGGATCTAGGATAGGCTCTGATACCATCTCAGAACTTGGGTTGGGCCTAACTCACCCCTATAAAACCGGCTTGTAGGGTGAGGATTACCCCCACTTATACACACAACACATGCCATATCTCTAAACAATGTGGGACTAAATCCACCCCTTCAAAACTAACACAATGAAGGTGTTAGGGGCTGCAATGAAGGCATGCCGAAGAGCCGCAGGGGCGGACCGCAATTAAGGTGGAAAGTCCAACAACATGCAGTAGCAACCAGCATTCTGATGTGCTCGAGGCTTCAGATGAGTAAGGCAAATGGGTGTATATTACTTCCAACCCTTAAAGATTAGTGAGACTTATACATAAATTACTCAAAAAAATTGAGACAGCTAAGATTATGTTTGGTAAGAAATAAGCTCGTAGCTGAAAAGCTACCGATTCAAAATTGACATGCTTATTTGATTCTGTGCAAATTTTATAGTTTCAGTAGCTATCATTTGACATTGTTTAAATTAAATGATACATCATAAAATTAGATAAAAACTCTGTTTTAGAAATAAAATATATATTATTTTTATTTTAAATAGAAAGAAGTAAAATAAAAATAGTAAGGGTTCATAAATCTGAGAAAAATAATAAGCTGTAATCAAATGCTACTTGAAGTATAATCTCGAAATCTTTTACCAAAAAAAAAATCTCAAAAACGATAATAAGCTAGTGAGATAAGCTTATTTATCAAAATTCAAAACGCGTATCCTTTCATCAAACAAGTGTATCAGCTAATCCAATAAGCTATAAGCTAGCAATTTGGTCATACCGAACAAAGCCTAAGTCTATTTTTATTGTCAAAAGATTGAAGAATAATCATTTGTAATCTCATCCACCTTTAAATGACAATACTCCATTAGTGATTAGTCCAAAACTAGATTCCTGAATTTCAAATAATTAAAAGCCAACCTCTTTTTCAGTTATTAAAATTTCATGAGAGAACCGTAATGCCTTAAGTGCTTCGAGTTGCAGAGACAAACTCAGCATTGGCAGTATCAGAATCTGATTATTTTTTTAATGCAGAATCAAGCAATGCTTTTCTCAAGTAAGTAGGATATCACCACAGAAGCAACTAATACCGTGGCAGAAAGGAGGATGATATTGATGTGTCTTGGAAGCATGATAATTACTTCTTCCCAAACTACTCCTCGTTCTACATCATTGACATAGTGCACCTCGTCAAATATAACCTACCACATTTATAGAAAAAATAAGTCAGCTAATCAATATAGCTGCAAGAAATTCATAAGTATGGTCCTTTTATCGTAGAGGAAAAAAGCAAGTTAATTAATTACCCATTCAATGTCTCGAATTATATCTGCACCGCGATAGAGCATTGATCTTAAAATTTCTGTGGTCATGATGAGACAAGAAGCCTCTGGCCTCAAGCTTACATCACCGGTAAGAAGCCCGACATCAAACTTCCCACAAAAATCTCTATATTTCTGATTGCTAATGGTTTTAATTGGAGCAGTATACACAGCTCTAGTGCAGTGCTACATGGATGAAGTTCAAACATAAATTTATTAGTAAATTCAAAATATTCCTTCATGTTCTGCAGTCAAATTGATTCATAGGAGTTATATATATATATATATATATATATATATATATATATATATATATATATATATATATATATATATATATATATATAAAGGATAAAAACTTACAACATTACAAGATTTGGTCAAATTATCATGAGGGTAGTATAATAAAATTAATATTCCCGCAGTCTCATTATAAGCGTCATTTAAGGTAATGCAAAAAATTTAAGAAAATGATTAATTATGTTGATTGCTATTGTAAAATAAGGAGTTAAGACAAAATATTGCAAAAGTATAACATCGCAATTATTGAAGCAGTAGAAAGTAGAACTAGTGGAGTGGCTAGGTGAATAAAAAACTTGAGACAAAGAAATATTCCAAAATTGACTGCAATGATACTGAGCAATATGGTCCATGGTTTCATGCAATCGCACTACCCGAAGCAAAAAGGGAGAAATAAAGACATTGAACCAGCACTCAAAAACTCACATACTTTTGATGCTAGGGCAAATGCATATTCAGCAACTACTGTCTTTCCGGCGGATGTGTGAGCAGCCACAAAAACAGATTCCCCCTTTTCAAGATAATAAATAGCCTGCATTCATCATTTAAGAAGGAAACAAAATAAAATGTTTATATCAAAACATACGGAAGTCGTATATCTAGAAAGGACATCAAAAGATAATTCACTATTCTTAGAGTTTGGGTTGAGTGTCTAGCTCATCTCTAGAAAACCGACTTGTAAGGTGAGAGTTGCCCAAACTTTATAAACACTACACAGGCCACATCCCTAAGCAATGTGGGATATAAAAGGATACCAACTTGGCACAAAAGCGACGGTACAATATATTGACTAAGGCACGTAAATGCTAATAATGACCATTCTAAAATTAGGGAGGGAATCATAAAAAATCAAAAGCTATTTAGAACAGGGATATCTGCATATAATACAGCAATTTTTTATCATAGTAAAGATGAAATTGAAGTATGAAATGACTAGTTTAAATCAGAATGTCATTGGTAGTTTCTTGCAAGGTTGCAGCAGATAAATATAGACTGTAGGCCTCAACCATCAGTCACTTACTTGAAAACCTCCTGGTGACATTGCCACATATGTAGAGGGTAATGCAAGTGTAAAGATCAGTTTCCACTTTCCAGCCCAGAACAGAAATAGCGAAGGGAAACATTCCAACATAAGTGTTATTATTCCAAGTTCTTATTGTGTCAGATCTATGAAACAGTCATTATATACCTATACTTGTAGCTTCAATCATATGATATTGAGTATGGTCTCGAAGTACTTGGATGACTAATAAGTAGATGATTAGCAAGGTAAATACCTCCTTCTGAAATGCATCCAATTCGAAAGGAAACTCTAATGCCATGTCAGGAATAAGTTCATGAAAGCGATCAGCAATTTCTTCGCTGGCTTCGAGCTTAGCCCAAGTCTGCCAAAAGAATAGCTTTCCTATCTCAAGCATTGCCACAAAAACAGCAAGAAAATAATGATGTATAACAAGAAAGATGAAATGTGCTTTTGAGCCCAAACCATGACAATGATGTTGCATAACCACTTACTAGCTTTTTCTTGTGTCCGACTTCGCCACTAAATCCCTCCAAATGCAGTTTTGATCCTTCTGAGTCAGCTGATAATATATCATCAAGTGACATTCCACTCTGGCTAGCTTTGCTGGATACTTCGGTCATATCAACTTCAGCTTCCAGCGTAACAGTCTCCACTTCAGATAAATGACCTGAACAAACAGCATTGTCATTAACCACAAAAGAGGTGGAAAAGAGTTTGGTTTAGTAAAGACTTGGTTCCAAACTTGCAGGGGTTTGGTTCCTTTGATTATACGGTAACAGAAGGATTTCCAAACTTAAAATATTAGTTGAAAAAACAGCAATTCTCAAAAAGTTATAAATGCAAGTCAAGTACCATCTTCTTCTTGTTCTCCAACAGCATCCGCTTCCCAAGCCTTCATGAATAAGTCGTCAAACTGTACAGACAATCCACTCTGCATTCCAGCGGTCAACATAAGAAAGAAGATCGTGTATATTTATTTGATTAATAAGCAATATAATCAAGCAAGCACATTCTTAAATTGACAATATCCCTGATATTAGCAGTAGCACCATCTGGCATAGTATTGAGGGTTCTAAGATGCAAACTAACAGAATACAGACCGAAACAGCTTTCACAAACTTAGATCCAGAAAATGCCAAGGTTAACTGACCGAATTTTCATCTAATGAACTCTTTGGCGTGTTGGCATCCTTGTAAACATTCCATGACAATGGATACCGCTGCAAATAAAATAAAACAGACCTTGCATGAGATGTATCATATTTTGAACTACGGATAGGATCGAACATAAAACAAGTAGTACTTTTCCTCATAAATGAATAATAACTAAAAGTAGAAAATAACCTTGAGTGCACCAAGGTCCAATCCTTGCTTTAGGCTAGGCGGTATTGTCTGCGCAGGGCCACCATTTAAAATTTCACGGACCCATTCACCATTAGTAGCACCAGGTGGAAGAGTTCTTTCTAGACTTTGCGAATCATCCAAACCTCCTGGACGAAAAGGGCGATTGTTGATGCTTCCCCTAACAAAATCCTTCGCAGAAGTGCGTGGCAATGGTCCAGATTCTACAGCTCCTGATGATAGATCAGATACACTCACCTAATACAACATTATAGGCACCGGTGAAAAGGTGACAAAAATTAATTAAGAGCAACTTAAAACTGAGTCTGTTCTAATTTAACCAAATCTTTCCAACAAAACCACAGAATGCGCAGGTTCATTTTGTTGTATCAAACTGAACCATTAATTGGAACACACGTATTACACACAAAAGCACCTCACACCTCCTCAAATTTTGGCTTCCAGGTTTCTTTCACTGGACGTCGAAACGGAGGTTCCCATATTGGAACTACCACAGTTCGCGGCACTGATGGCTCAAGCGGAACTTTAGCCCTGTCAAACCAATCAAATTCCCACTGCCTCCCAACTTTTTCTGGTCCAAATTCATCTGGATCCAATCTCGGCTGGAGATAAGTCTCTTCTATAAACTTCGTTATAGATTCAGGTGTCTCTCTAGGAAAGGCAGGTGGCTGAAACAAGTATGCAAAAAATTATCAACAACAAATAATGAAACCATTGTAGTCAAAGGTCTGAAGGCAAGGGGTACAAAAGGGTATAAGCCCAGCCATCGAACCTTGGTAACCACAATGCTAACAGGGTGCATTAATTCAAATGTTAATCGTGTGTTTCGGTGAGTGTTTTCCAAACATCGCTTTTGAAATAAATTTAATTCTGTAAAACTTATTTGGTTAAAATTGAGCTGTTATAAATTTGACGTGACGTCGACGTCATTTATGTTTGGATTTTTTACTTTAAAAGCAAATTTGATGAAAATTTTGGCTAAATTTATTTTAACCTGATGCAAACTTACTTTATATTCTATATTGTGTTTACTCAAAAACAAAGTTTAGAAACAAAATTAACCTTATTTCAAAATAACAAAACATCTAGACTTCTATCAAAATCATGTTAGATTGGATTCAAAATAATTTTGAAGGGATTGAGTTCAAAAAAAAAAAACATGCTATGATAAAATAATAACCACTTATCAGTCTTCGGTAGTTTGTACACTTAGCAGAGCCGTCTTAAGTTTTCATAGACCCTCAATAAGTAAGTCACGATTTAGCTGTGGCAAAATAAATAAAGCCTTATTTTGTCATAGTTTAACCGCGACAATTTTTTTTGTATACAAACCGCAACAAATATTTTATGAGGTCTTTTTTAGTCATGGTTTAACCGTATTTTGGACCATGTGCGTTAGCACACTTTGCACCTCAAAGACGGCTCCGACACTTAGCATAAGCAACCTAGGGTTTTGTAACTGAACATCTGAATCTTGAATTTCACTACAAATACTCTGCTTCAGTAGTTCTTTTATACTGAATCACCAACTCTTTTATATTTCTTACACTTAGTATGAAATTGAAACCAAGAAACCAGTCCTCTGTAGAAAACCTATACCTATTAGTTCTACACATAACAAATTGAAAAATCTGTATAATACACTATCGAATATGCTAAATAATTAAGAGTTAAAACGAATAATTAACTACTCAATTGAGCACATGGAAGGTAACAAAAGCAGAATATGCCGTTCAAAATTGAATGAGATAAAAAAATCTATATTAGGTTGCAATTCGAGTGATAGTGTGTTGAAGAAGATGACAGTAAAGATCCAAGAAGCTGAAAATGGAGTCATATAGGTCAACAGCACAGCAGAGGAACTGACCAGAACGAAATCGGGAATAGACTGCTGCGGCTTGGGACGTTCCACCGTGGACAGCGGCTCCACCCTGAGATGGCCGCTGTGGCCGGAAAATCCGACGCGGAAAGAGAGTTCGTTGGATACTTTGATCGGATCCATGGAGGAGCCACCACTGTGTTATTTCGCTTTTCTAATTCACCGTTGTTTGTTTACTCTTTCTGCTCTGAGTTTTTATCTTTTGGGGAGAAATTAATGCAGGGTTTTGATTTTCGCGGGTTTTGGGTGAGGTTGTAAGAGAAGGTTAAAAGGTACTTACATGAAATTTACATGAATTAGTTTTATGAAAATTTTTTTTTTTTGATAAGCTAGTTTTATGAAATTAAAGTGAAGCGTAAGTGAACAAGTACATTCCGGTCAGGGGAAAAAAACAAGTAAAGTACATTTTAACAATATATTTCAATTTTAACTATTTAATTAATTAATTTGTAAACAAAATTATTTGACAATATTTTTTTATAATGAACTAGTATTAATTTTTTTCAAGATAAGTATATTTTGTTTTATTAGTGCATTATACTCGACTACTTTTATCAAATATATATATATATATAAATATAAAAGGAGGGTTATATTGACTCCAAGAGTAAGTGTTCAACACTTACTCCAAATCATCTCATTTTTCCTCTTCATTTCATACTCAAAACGACATTTCTCATATACCATTCAAATCTCATCCCATTCTTCAAATCAACATCACGCGTAGCAATTAATATTCTCAAGTTCCAATTCATCATTCATGGATCAGCCGTATTCTTCATCGACTTTCCTTCAAATTCAAATTTTTCTCATGATTTGGATCTTCTTCCCAAGTAAACAAACCTTTCAGTTGGTGTTTATGATTTTTTTTAATTTCAACCTAATTCAGTGTATAAATACGTAACCATTGATACGGATTTGTCACATATTTGTTTCTTTTTTGGCAATTTTCATTCCTCTTCATTGCTCCTCTTACATTTTTTTCATCTTTCCAATATCCTTTTTAATCTTTCCCTTTCAGTATAAACCCTTTTGTTCAGATTTGTTTTTTTAAAATCCTTTTATATTTTATTGTTAGTTACATGACAAAGATGTGATTTTTATTGGTTTTTGTAGGTGTGGTGTTTACTGATTATTGAAACTTCCTCTTCCTCCTCTTTTTTACTGATTATTGGTTTTTCAGGGTTTTTACTCCAAGATGGAAGAATCTAACTCAAGGTATGGTTTTGTTTATGGGATTGACTGTTGATGATAATAAAATCTCATATTTCATATTTGTGGAAGTTACATAGGTTATTTTATAGTGTTTAAATTCATTACTTTCACTTTACCGACTTTGTTGTTGTTTGTACTTGGGGTTGGGGTTTTATGTTGTTTAAATCATAATCCATTGTTTTGACGTAATTGGGCACTTTTTGGTTGCACTTTTTGTTATTTATAGACAACACCTAAAATGCATAAACCTTCAAGTTCCTTTGTGTCTCTTCTGAATGGAATTGAAATAATGTGTTGGATCTGATAATTTTGGGAAGAATGTGTTGCTGCTCTACATGATTTGTCTTTGTTAATAAAGGCAACATCCTTGAAACCTGTTTGCGACATGTACAAGCAGAACAATGTGATTCTTTTAACTTTTAATATATCTTTTGTTGTATTAAGTTCATATAAATACAACGTGATTGATTCGAAATCGTCATTTGCAACCGTTCAGATGTGTACAGAGTGCCTTCTTGAGCCATACAATTGCTTGAGATCGCCGATTCTCTTGGAGAAGATTATTTGAAGAAATATTGTGAGGTACTGATGTTGCACAAATTCTTGTACAAATTCTTCCAAATACCATATGCGAGAAGCATTGCATTCTTTTGTGGTGGTTACGAGACCTCATAATTTGTAACAAACTTGGTTTTATACAAGGATTTTATGATGTCCATATTTAAGGGATTCTATTCAGATATGAACATCTTAAGAAAACTATATGATGCATATTTCTTGACTTTGCCCATAATTCTCATGCAAGATGGAGCCTCAGCATATTGTTTAGAATTATTTGAATTGGAGAATTAAAATACTTTGGTTTGTTATTACAATGAGTAGGAGATTTGTGTTGAGAAATATTGTAATTACTGGGTTACTTTTTCCAGTTTTTCAGATAAGTAGCTAAAGATTCAGCTGTGTCATTCTCCCACTTTTTGAAGCATGGGTGTTGATAGATCACATTGTTGTTTGGTGCAATTCTTCATTTATTATTTGGTACTATTCTTGATTGTTGGTTTTAGATGATGGTAGGAGTCATAATATCATTTTTTTCATTACCCATTCAATATCATTTTTTTATTACCCGTTATTATTATTTTTAGTGTAAGCTTTGCCCTGGCTTCATTTTGTAATTGTAAGTTGTAACAGTTATGTGATATAATATATGGAATTGTGAGTGATTCTAATTTTTTCCATCTTATTCACGATAATAATTAAAGATAATATTTATTTAGAAAAAGATTAGAATTATTATTATTATTATAATTATTATTATTATTATTACCATTATCATCGTATTTCTTTTTAATAAAGTGGTAATAAATAAAATTTAATCAATATTAAAAGATATTAAACTATAATAGAATACAAAACTTGATAACTAATTTAATGCATTGTTAGAATGAGGATAGTATCTTAAAAATCATTACAAAAAGATAAAATTAAAATTTATTTATCTAACTCTTTTATATTATTTTTTATGTATTAATATTTATTTAATTGTAATATTTGAGAAAAAATTCTTCTGATTTTTTTATTTTGATTTTTCTATTATTTTATTTATAGGAATGTCAATCTGAAATAAGAAAAAACTTATTAGTAGAAAAGTCGAAGATATAAACAAAATTTTGATAATAATAAAGATTAAAATAGTAATTATTGAAACCACTAAAATTATAACGATCCTATAATATAATAGGAGTATTATTTTAAAATTAATTTTAAAATATTACTTATAGAATAATAATATGTTAACATTTATACTCAAAATATAACAATAATAACCTTTATTTTTGGTTAAATAACAATGTGAGTTATCAACTCAATTAATTTCAATTACTATTTTTATGTGTATTTGAAACATCTATAAAATATTATGTTAATTAAATCATTGTTAATGTAAAATTGATAATTTATAAGTTTGAAAATATTTTATATAATAACTCAATATATAAATTTTATAGGATCAATAATATATAATTTAAATTATTTTTACTATTAACCTATTATCATATTTTTAATACAATATTTAAAATATTTTTACTATTAACATATTATCGTGTTTTTTGTGATCATTGCAAATTATTGTGTCTAAATTTGATGATTTGTGCATATTTTTTATTTTTTTTATTTTCTTCTACATTTTTTAGTAAATAACATAAATTTAAAATAGATAGAAAGTAATATATATATATATATATATATATATATATATATATATATATATATATATATATATATATATATATATATATATATATATATATATATATATATATATATATATATATATATATATATATATATATATATATATATATATATATATATATATATTGATTAAAAGATAGTGCGATAAACTGCATCCAATTTTTTTATCTAATTATAAATAATTATAGTGAGTAAAAAATAATTAAAAAATGAATGAGTTTATTTATCTATTTTTATTAAAATTAAATTGAATTAAAAAAGAAAAATAGATAACAAGAAGAAATCTAACTAGCTAGACTTTGATTTTTGTCCAATAATTTATAACTTTTGATTTTGATTTTCATTATTTATAATTTAGATTCACTTTATTATTTTATACAGGTAAAAAAATATATTGTTGATCATGATTTTTTTAACAGTGTTATTTTTATAAATGTGGAACAAATATTTTTCTAATTAATGTCAAAACAAAAATAATATTAGTCTAAATATTTTTATAAATGGTATTATTTGTATATATGAGAAAGAATATACTACTGATTCAAATATTTTTATAAAATTAATGATAATAATAACTTAATGGTCTCCATATTATAAAATTTAATCAATATCAATTTATTGAAAATGAACAAATCAATAATGATAATAATGATAATTGACTACTAATAAAATAAGAATTCAATAATGATAATTAACTCCAAATAAAATAACAAACCAATAATGATAATTGACTACTAATAAAATAACAAACCAATAAAAACAATAATGATTAATACCAACAAAAAAAAATAATAACAATAATGATAATTTACTACTAATCAAACTTAATCAATATCAAATTTGTAAGTACTTAATACAAACATACAGCGAAAGAGAACAAAAGATTACTTTAATAGCAAGAGCAAATTTATAATTTTACCAAAAAAAAATTTATAATTTATTTAATATTTTACAAATAATGCCAAAAAATTTATAAAATTTTTTTACTTAAATAAATTTTAATACTTTTTATTTAATTCTAAATTTTTTTTATTTAAATATTTAACCCGTGCCTCGCACGGGTCTTAATTAATGGAAAATTATTAAAAATTTAATTCTTATTATTTACATTGAGAACTAATAATTAATTGTATTCTCCCAAATCATAAAATCATTTAAAAAATAGAAATTGATAGTTTCACAATTATTTAAAACTATTTTCCATTATCAATAAATATTTAGTAAACTATTTTTAATTGTCATTTCATAAATAATACATTTATTAATTGGATTTTATTTACTTTTTAAAATATAAAATTGTCATATTTATTTACTAATATGTAATAATAATTCCTTATTAATAGGTTAGATGTATATTTTAAAACACAACCGTTACAAAATAAATGCATAAATTTTTTTGCAAAATAAACACAATCGTAAAAGTTCACTAAATATTTAGTGATAAAATGGTAACATTTATACTAAAAATTGATATAATATTTATTTCAATAAAAAACATAAGACAATTATGATGTATGGAAAACATAATTTTGTTATGAAAAACATGAGACAATTATGATGAATAAATTCATACTATATTTTTGCATATATAAATTTATAATATTTGAATTTTATATTCATATGATATTTTTTACAATTTACTTATCAAATTCAATTTTTCAAAAACTTTTTCTTTTAAGTTTTTCAACAATGGTTATTTGTCCAAGATTTGTTAGAGATTCCTTATAAAACTTAATTGTGTTTAAATTTATTTTCTATTAGATGATAAAATCATATAATATCAATAGAATTCATAAATTTACAATACAGAATAATTTAAAAATTATAGGCATGTCCAACAGGCCGAACCTATTTTTCTGACAGGCCGACAAAATATTTACTTAAATTGAACATATATAAGAGATCATATGTTTAGTGACTTTTAAATTATTATAGCATTCAATTCATTAAATCTAATCAAATTATTAAACTAATATGTTTTTTTTTTGGTATTTTTTATTTAACGAGTTAATTTTTTTAAAAACTTACACAAATTATTAATAAATTAAAAAAGCCCAAAAAGTTTTATAATTTACAAAAAATAATTAATTAAACTAACTTTTTTATGTATACTATTAATAACAATGACATTTTATCTATACAATAGTAATTTTAATATAAGTAAAAGTTTTAAATTATAAGTGTTTTTAAAATATTATTTTTATTTTTAAAAAATATTTAACCCGTGCCTTGCGCGGGTCTAGATACAATTATATATATATATATATATATATATATATATATATATATATATATATATATATATATATATATATATATATATATATATATATATATATGTATATATATATATATATATATATATATATATATATATATATATATATGTATATATATATATATATACACACACTTGATTTGATAAAGAAATTTACTCAAACTAAATTAATTATATTATTACCATAATAACTTTAGAATACAATCCGAAATAAAATAGAAATTATTGAAAGAGATATTAAAGTTATTTTTTGAACTTTTATGATTTTGATTGGAGTATTTTTTTTTATTTGAAGTTGGTTAGGGTGTTGTGAAAAGAAAATTGTTTAAAGAGATTAAAATGGTTCAAATATTTTTCAAAATTAAATTTAATAAACTGAATTGCATAAAATTTGTGATTCAATTTATTTAAAAAGTTGTGGAATGTGATTTAGTTCATATATTTGATATTCAATTTTGCGATCTATTAATTCAAAGGGATCAATTTTATCTAGGATGACAATAGTACTATGCAAAATAGTAGAATTATGGTTGTGGCAGAGTCCATGCACTTTTCTAGTTCAAAAGATAAAAATTTCATTCTGACATCTAAGTCTTGCTTTGGGGTCATTTAAGAGATTTGGGATATCGATTTTATTATATTTAAAGTGCCTATTTTTAAATGTAAATGGATTGACACAAACAAAGGTGTTAAAATAGATGAATTTGGTTTTACACTGGTGGACCTTGAAAAAGTATCATATATGGATGATCCTTTCATTATGGCATCTCAAGCAAAACAAGTATTTTATATTGGCGATCTCTCTAACAAAAAATGGTCAGTGGTTCTCAAGGTAAAAGCAATCACGGGCCCAATGATTCCATGCTTTCAACACTTGATATTGAGGAGATCACTTCTTTCTCACAACGGATACCTAATTTAGCTGAAGAATGTATTATGGATCATGTATGCCACTCGTGATGATCATCAAGAAGGGATATGAGAAAATATTCAATCATTGCATCTTATTTAATAATATGGTAGTATTTTGTTATCTTTTTGTGCAAATGTTATCATTATGATAGCAATCATTATGCAATATGTTAGTTTGATTTAGTGCAATATTTACTAATCAATAACCCCTCATTTAATCAATATCATGTTTCTTGTTGAACTTACTTGTGGGTATATTGTTCTTTGTTGTTGCGTCAAAGCTCTTTGTGGGGTCTCTTTGACTTTAGTGACTACTTTTTACATGCATATAAGAGAATTAGATACATTAATTTTTTAGATAACCATTATTATGATTTTTTAAACAAGTACATGGGTGATCCATCAACTCCCACACAAAGCGGGTTAGATACTCTATCTACTCACAAAAAAGGAAGAGGTTGCACTCGGATGAAAAAGTTACAATGTAAGAATGTAGATGGTCAAGTATTATCAATTAATTTCAATACATTTGAGCAACCTTTAAGGAATAATGAAAAAGATTTCAAGAATCATATGGCTTCTCTTGCTTGAGTGAAAGTTAGTATTCTGGATAGGAATTACGGTAATTTTAATTGTGTTTGTCACTATTTTGATTAACTTTTGCATTTAATGTCTTAATAAATCATGCTAATGTTGTTATTTGTTGTGCAACATAGCAAGTATGAGATGTTCTTACTAAGTGATATTGTGAAAAAGAAAACATTTTCATACACGGGTGAGCGTTGGAGGGCAATTAAAACCACCGTAGTGAGTAGATATTTAAATGATGGAAATTGAGTGACACATCTCCTACTGAGAAATATCCTTTTATTGATGAGGAAACATGGCAAGCGTTTTCTAGAGAGAGAGAGAGAGAGAGAGAGAGAGAGAGAGAGAGAGAGAGAGAGAGAGAGAGAGAGAGAGAGAGAGAGAGAGAGAGAGAGAGAGAGAGGAACCGTCCTTTATGGTTAGTTGAATTTATTATTTAGTTGATTATACAAACATATTTAAGTACTGCCTAATAAATTAGCATTTTATGTTTGATAACAAAAAAGAAAGAACGCACAGAAGATTCAGGCCTTTAATAAATATCCCCACAAATTGTCTCGAAGGGGGTATTTGTTGCTTGAGAAAAAGATGATGCAAGAAAAATTAAAAGAAAGACAAGAAATAGATGGAGAGTCAAAAGTGACATCTCCATCTCCACCTAAACATCAAGAGAAGTTGAAAGGAGCTCGACTAAAACCTTCAGGAGAGTATACATCAGAAGACACGCGTTTAGTTGCTGAAAAAATTGCAAGTAAATATATAGTCTATTATATTCACACACAAAATATAATGTTTGAATTTATGATAACATCATAGTCACCGCAAATAAATTGATTTGCAAATTTTTCTTATATTTTATTCTGTTTATATATATTGAAGGATTCTTTGGTGTCAGAAGGAATATTTTTCCCACAAGGACGTAATGATATTTTAGCAAAAGTCATTGGGCCTGAGCACCCTGGTCGTGTTCATGCTATTGATCATGGTGTGGGGAATCGACAATTCTTTGGATCACTTTCTTGTTATGACTCCACCCCACACATTATCAATAACAACCAACTAGAATCCTTGAAAATAAATCTTACTAAGGTTATTAAAGCACAAGTGATACAAGAGCTATCATCTTTTCCCTTTTCTCAACAATGTCAAAATTCTCCAAATTCATCTCCTAATCCCACTCTATATTTAAGTACAAGGGGTAGCTCTGGTATGCCTTATACACCACATGATAAAGTAGATATTACTGAAAAGTGTGAATTGTATATTAATGGAAACACTAATGTAGTGGCATATGCTAATGTGTATAATTTAATGTCCAATATACACAATCATGTGCTAAATAATGATATGCTAAGAATGACAGTAACTAAAGTGTTAGATGCAAATGCTCTTTTACTTGTTCCCACTCACGAGGTGACAACTCTTGGTGAAGCCATCATCACTTTCATTCAATGGCCAAAAAGACTTTTACAACTTATTTCTAGTAAGGTATTCATTATATTTATGTCTTTATCTATTTACACTTGAGTCCTTTCAAATGTGTTCTCTAATATTTTATCTCAATGGCTAAGGATGTTGCTAATTCTAAGAAAGATGAGGTTCCACCCAAAAGGTCTGAACCTATTTGTCGAAAGTTGTGTGGTGTGGCATTGGATATGAAAACAACTTTGAAGTTTAAGGCTGAATATCGTGGAATTAACTATATTACCATCCTTAGGGAAGATATTATAGACTTGTGTATGGATACAAAAGATTTATGCTTCACTATTTTACAAGTGTGGTTGACGTATGTATAATGTGTTTATAAATTTAATATCAAACCAAAGTTAGTTAATTTTATTTATAATGTAAATACTTTTCAATATGTTAGTTATCTACACCGCCATTGTATGGAGTTGGGAAAAAGTGATGTGTATGGATTTCTTGATCCATATCTCATTCATCGTGAAAGTGATCAAGTTTGTGTTCAAAATTTTATACAAAACAAAATGCACCAAGATAAGAAAGATTATTATCTAGCTCCTTATCTTAGCAAGAATTATTTTGTTATGTTAAATTATTTTATTATACATATTTAATTGATTGTTATCTTTGTAGTCATCACTGACAATTGATCATCACCAAGTCTAAGAAGCATGAAGTAGTCCTTCTATGTTCATTGGGAAAGACAAAGTTGTTAGATGAAAGTATCACTCGCACAGTTAAATTGTAAGAATTAAATTCATTTATCCTACTTGAATTTGTGTGATATGTTTTAGGCCACAATATTAATGAGTAATTCTTTATTGTAGAGTTTTGGATGGTTATAATAAGTTACAAGGTGTGAGAAATAAAACTCAAGCAGAATGGATTTATCCCGACGTAAGTTGTTTACAATGATCATGAATAATTTCACATATGATCACATTTTAGACATTATTTACTAACTGGACATTCATATTTGATCATGTTCATTATTCATTTCAAAGACAACATTCACATTATCATGTTCATATTTGTATCTAGTGGTGTTATTGACTCATGGAAACAAGTACATAGTATAAGTTTCAACAAGTTATACAAAATTAATTTTTTTATTGATATGATAATTCAGTGTTAACATTTATTTATTCAGATATTTGGAGAATCAAACTCATTTCCTAAGGATGAAATAAAAAAATTTCAAGAACGTTGTATAAATATGGTTCTTCAACTTATTGAAGCAAGTGAGGACAATGATGTGGATTGGTGAAGCAAGTGAGGAAAATAATGCGGATGTGTGGTTTTGTATTCAGTGACAAATAGTTCCAATTTATTACATTGTTCTATTTAATATAGAAAATAAATTCAAGCACATTACTCATGTTAGTTTTGAATGACATTATACATTTAATTATGTTTCAATTATTATTATATAAAATTTTGTATACTATTATCTATTGAATTATGGTTTGAAAGTGAAATAAAGTTTTATGGTAGGTAAAGTTTGTTTATATGCTGTAAGAAGAAGCAGGGAAAAATTGAAAAAAAATATAGATTTCTTAGGTATGTTATTAATGAACAGATCTAACAAAAGTATTTGTAAAGACAGTAGTGGGGTTTCTAGAAAAAGTTACTTGTTAAGTCAGTAATTATTAAACCGACCTAACAATGTTTTTAAAGTCGGGTTAGATGTTCGACCTAACAAGTCATAACTTATTACAATGCTCACTCTTAAGTCGGGTACGAAACCAACTTACCATCTCGTTTTTAACCGACTTAACAAGTGTTTTTTGTACTAGTGGATCTTTCATTGATACAAGTTTGTACATATTTGATGAGTAACCATAGGGAACTTTGATACCATTCAAACTCTCGCAAAAACATTTATTTTCTTTTTTAGATAGAGTGTGACATGCTGGAGACAAATAAGTTCTTTTTCTTTTATATTCTAGAGCCAACTATTATCGTATACCCATCTCCACCATATCTAAACGGGAATTCTTACTATCTTTAGTATTGTTTGGAAGGTTTAGAAGTGTTCTTATTAAACTATCACACACATTTTTCTCCACATGCATCATATCAAGATAATGTCTTACATCGAGGCTAGACTAATATGGAAGATCAAAGAACACCGATCTCTTTTTCCAAATATTTATATCAACGAGACCTTTTTTATTCTTTTCAAAGACAACAATGAGGTGTTCTTGTTTTTGATAAACTTTATCACCAGTTAAAGGTTTATGAGCAATTTCAAACTCCTGCTATCCGTTAAAAGCCTTCCGCAATAATAAGGATTATTGGGTTTTAGAAATTTTCGATGCCCAAGGTAAATTGTCTTTTTTCCAAAATCAACCTGGTACAAACATGTAGTAGATTCACATATATGACACACTTTATTTCCTTTAACATTGTATCCAACCAAGTTACCTTATGCAGGAGAGTCGTTGATTGTGCAAAATAACATTGCACGCATCTTAAACTTTTCACCAGAATATGCATTATCAATGTCAACACCTTTATCCCACAAAAGTTTTAAATCTTCAATTAATAAACGTAGATGACCATCTATGTCATTTCCATGTTGTCTTGATCCATAAACCATCATACTTAATATCATATACTTGCGCTTCATAGTCAACCAATGAGATAGGTTGTAAATCGTGATAAGAACAGACCATGAAGAATTGTTAGTACTCAGATTACCAAAGGGGTTCATTCCATTCGTGGAAAGCCCAAAGGGGTTCATTCCATTCGTGGAAAGCCCAAAGGGGTTCATTCCATGAAGAATTATTAGTACTCAGATTACCAAAGGGGTTCATTTCATTTGCATGCCATCTAATATTTTCTACGGCATTCGCATTAACAAAAAGTCTCTTGATTCTTGAAAATATTGTCAAGTACCATAACACTTTAGAAAGAGGACGCTTCTTACAAATATTGACATTGTGATCACCATTGTTGTCCTTCAACTTGTAGTGCAACTCACCATATTCTGAACATTGATCCAAATTTTCATACGCTTTGCTATATAGTAAGCAACCGTTAGGGCATTCTAGTATTTTGATATACTCTAAACCTGTTTGACATAATATTTTATTGGCCTCATAATAACGATTCAATAAATCGTTATCTTATGGAAACATTTGTTTCAACTAATCAAGTAATTCTATGAAACTTTTATCCAACCACCCATTTTTTCCTTCAAATTTATTTTAACAACGCATACAATCGTGTAAAACTTGCGCACCCCTTATATAAAGGCGTATCTTTGTCACTACTTAAAGTATCATAAATATGGGCTTTCATATAAGACTATTCTCCAATATCACGAATCATATCCTCTAGTTTATCATTCATACTTTCATCAACTTCATCCATTTGTGATGTCACGTTTAGATTTTTATCCATTTTTCCATGCCACATCCATGTTGTATAATTTAGACACATTTCATCACAACATAGGTGATATAATATTTCTTCCTTTGACCGTTTTTTGATATTTCTGCAACTAGCACTTTGACACTAAAAGACACCATTATTGTCAGGAAGATTTTTTTCGGAGAATTCAAGGAATTCAAGAACTCCATTCTCATGCACTGGACCTAATCTATCAACTTTCATCCAACTAGGATCCATAACGAATTCTGAAATTTATATCAAAAGACTAATGCGAATGTCACACTAATGCTACACACAACATACTAATATGGTTATATATATGCGTATGTATATCAATCACAACAGTATAACTCAAAAACCTAAAGCTATTCATAACCACACTTATTTCTTCATTTGATATAGAGTTATAACACCAAAACAAAAGCAAGAACATATCTTTCTAACTACAAAAATATCACAGAGCTAGAACAGGACACATGACAACAACACATCGCTTTCTAACAATGTTGACATCAAAACATCTGAATAAAACTACCAAATAAAGGAGAACGACACCACAACACGTGTGAGAGATTAAAAAATGAACAACGAATACAGAAACATAAAGTACTTCAAAGAGGATGAAAAGACCAATAAATGATATTTGTTCCCTAACATGAGTGAAGATGGTGAAAATTTCACTATCGTTGTCGTCTCGTTTTCTAGGGCACTCTTGTGTATTATGAACCAAATAAAGAACTTGTTATGTTTTAATTTTATAGGAAAGAATTTCACAACGGTTGCAATCAACAGTCGTAGTTAAATATGGAACATATAACCCCTGTTGAATGTAACAATCGTAGTTATTCTACTTTCAAATTTTAAATAACAATAAATGTTAAGGGGCACACGCTTATTTTTATTTAAAAAATGGGAAAATGTCAATGATGAAATTCAAAGCTTGTTATCAAAATTCTGTGACCACAATTATTTTTAGGAACCACAATGCAAAGTTTTTTGATAAAAAAATCATGCACCTTAAAAATGAGATATTACCACATTTGAGTAAATGATTGTGGTAATATAGTTTTACCCACTACTAAAAATAAGATATTTGGTTAAATGATTTTACATCAGGTTTCAAGATATATGATGTGAAAAATATTTGTCAAAGAATTTTACATCTAACATTTATTTCCAATGATGTAAAAAATATTTGATTTAGGGAAAAATATAACATGATGGTTGTTTGGTAAATAAAATGAAATTTTGTTATAAAGGATTTTACATCGGGCCTATAATTGCACTGATATAAAAATCCATGGATAAAAATATATTTAACTCGGTGGGAGTTTAGTAAATAGAAGAAGTTTTGTTATATATGGCCTTTACATCAGTTCAATAACCTATCGCTTTGATATATGGGCCTTTACATCGGGCCTTTTACCCAACTGATGTGAAATCCTTCCCCTGTTTAAACAAAAACCCTTAATCCATTTCTTTCTTCTTCTTGTGCCTCGCACGCTGCTGAACACCATTGTTTGACGCCACACACAATGGTTTTGTTTCGAATCAGATGTGATCTTCTCACTCATCTCTTGGAGCTCAACAAAACGACATCTCTCATCTCTCCTCTTGGCTATTACCTTACACTTTATAGAAAACAAATACGAAGAACAAAAACCCAGTCGGTCAAGATTCTCTCTCGATCTCTCACGCCCACTCACAATTTCAACAATCAAACAATCACACAATCAAACCCTTATCCCCTTCAAAAACCCTAACCCCAATTCCATTATTGATTTGTGGTTACAAATTACATGTCGGATGGAAACAAACGTAAGCAAAAATGATAAAAAGCAGTTCAACAATGAATCAATAAAACAGGATGGATTTACGAAGTGTGAACTCTGCAAAATCGATACCCAGGTAACTTTGAAACTATATTCTCCATGCTTTATTCTTCTCTCGTTCTTATTCTTCTATGCCTCTTCGTTATTGCTATGAAAATATTTCCGTGAGTTTGCTTCGGTGTGGATGCAATGTTGTAATGGGCTTGTAGTTTGTGTTTGGATTGCTGCAATGTTATGTGTTGAAAATTAGTGCTTATGTTGCTTTAATTTAATGTAAACTCTTGTGATTTTCTTTGTGGTTTTGATGTTATGGGAAACTTAACTCATTTTCTATTTCAACTGACTATAAGGGTGTTTGTTCTAACCCTAGAAACTTAGGTTTAGTTTAGATTTACTTCTAATACGAATGAGTTTCTTAGCTAAGATGAGTTTATGGTTTTTTAATTAGGTTATGTGGAAATTAAGTTAGATAAACTAATTTAAAATTAGTTAAATAGAGTGAGTAAAATTTTAACAAATTGTTATTCTCCTGAGCTTGTTGTTGTTTAATACATTGTTTTGTCCAATAAACGCTATAGTGGTTCTTTTGAGCTTGTTGTTGTTAAGTATATCTTTTGTTGTCTGTTACTGTTAGTGGTGCTTTGGTGATAACCTGATAAGTTTGTGTTCAAATTACAAGTACCCGGTATGGTACTAGTTTGAGGAAGCAAATTAAGAAAATGGAAATAAATCAACACAGTAAATTCTTCTGAGAGTTTTGCGGAAAGTTTCTTTTTCTTTTTTTCTGTATGAGTTTTTTGAACTGCGTTGGTTGTGACTATAATCTCAATTTGTTGTTATGATTTTATTGTATGCAGTATGCTATTAAGAGGAAGGCTGTTGGTATTTAGGGCTGCAAAGATTGTGGAAAGGTGAAAGCTGGTGGTGCTTATACTTTGAAGTAAGAATTTTCCTCAAAATTTTTGTTTTCTCATTTGATTATTTGCTTGTATATAGTTTTGCAGATGTTGTGATTATGTTTTGTGCTTGATATTTTGACAGTACTGCCAGTGCTGTAACTGTTTGAAGTACTATCCGAAGGTTGAGGGAGCAGATTGAGAGTTATAAAGGAACTAGTTTTACAATTTTGTTATTTTGTTTTTGAAAGTCATTACATAATCTCCTTTACTTCCTTAATTATTGTTGTATTTGATTCGGATATTTGACCAAGAAGAATTTTGATGGTTTTTTAAGTGTATCAGTTATCTTTAGATTATTGAATACTATTTAGTTTGATATGTTTGCTTCCGCTTCATCCAATGGTGAATATATTCTAATGCTGAAACTGGTTATTTTTCCATTTAGTAAATCAAATTCATTTAAAAACATTCTCGAGGCTATGTTTGTGCGTATGTTTTATGAAATGTGCTTACGTAACATCCTTGGAAAAAGAAGTTTCTAGGATTATGTTTTAAAGAATTTTATGTTTTTCTTATTATAAAAATAGTGACCTAAATGTGGCTTGTGTGATGTTGGAAAAATATAAAAAATAGGTAGCAAAAAATTACAGGAAATCCACCACGATTCCGCTAAAAATTAGGCTAATTTTTAAAGAAAGATATTACATCGAATGCGCCTTGCAACCGATGTAAAAACCTATATTTTACATCGGGCCATTAAGGAAACCGATGTTAAAACCTATATTTTACATCGGGTCATTAAGGAAAGTGATGTTAAATACTATAGTTATTTTTAAAAACTAGAATTAACCTCATATTTCACATCAGATATAACAGTCAATCAATGTGGTAGGTGTATTTTTCACATCGGGCTGTTGACCGATGTAAAATGTCTTAGATTTATTACATCACTTGACTTTACATCAGACTAAGACCCGATGTAAAATGTGTTTTTACCCGATGTAAAAAGTATTTTCTGCACTAGTGACCGAAGGTATATTTTATAGAAATCTATCATATAAGAAAAGTCTACCATTTCCTCATCTCTTAGCTATGCCACATCAG
Source organism: Vicia villosa (assembly GCF_029867415.1). Classification (NCBI taxonomy): domain Eukaryota; kingdom Viridiplantae; phylum Streptophyta; class Magnoliopsida; order Fabales; family Fabaceae; genus Vicia; species Vicia villosa. Next base: position 130,524 of record NW_026705510.1, on the reverse strand, counting down.
CTTCTCTTCTCACAAAATTCCACATCATTCCTTTTCCATTGTAGGATTGAACTTTAAACCTCCAACCTCTCATGATCTCGCAGTTACAAATTATTTACTTTCTCTGGCCATTCACATTCACAACTGCTTACAACACTAATGACCTCATATAATGCTTCCGCCTTCCAAGCCCTCCACCTTCCACGTTCCAAAACACTTTTATCATTACTATATATAACCATCATACTTTCACAGTATCTATCATGTTCATCAAACCTAATCGTGGAAAATTTTGGTTTATACTATTTTTGCAATTACAGTCATTCCCACGACTATTCATGTGGAAAATTTTGGTTTATACTATTTTTGCAATTACAGCCATTCCCACGACTATTCATGGACAAACCGGAATTTAACATTTTTTTCTTTTCTTGATAGAAAATATCTTTCATGTTATTTGCAGGTTGAATTTGTAGTGTATCATTCTGAAGTACTAATTGGCGTTTCATGTTATTTGCGGGTTGAATTTGTAATGTATCATTCTGAAGTACCAATTGGCGTCACTCCATAGTATATGGTTCGTTTTTTACATGGGTTGTTTCCAATCCCTATTTTCTATTTTTTAGTAACAATTTAAATATTGTCCTAATATGTGTTTTGGATTTTTTTCTGGTGCAGACAGTAGAAAACATCGTCTATACGATTCGTTTGAAATAAATATTCTTCTTTGACTGTCCCGAAAGTTTGAGCTGTAGAAGTAGAAATCAAGTTGGCTGGTGTCAATATACAATGGAGAATATGCTTAAAAAAATACTGGGTTATGCTTGCGCAAGTTTTGTCAAAAATGTAGATATTATACTATGTAAATAACATGATATTTTATATTAATTCATAGAATGAACTTTAATTTTTTATATTTTAAGTGCAAATATTAATAAATAAATCTTAATTGATTGATATTATGTTTGAGTGATATTTATATTAAATCTTAGTAATTATAGAAATTGTAGATATTATAATATGTAAATAAGATAATATTTTATATTAATTCATAGAACTAAAAAATATTTTAGTTAGGTCAAATTAAGAAATTAAGGTTATCAATATATACAAAGTTACTTTTATAAAATATTATTGATATTTATTTAGGGTTAATAGTCATTTGCTCCCCTGCAATAGTAGCGATATTCGGTTTACCCCCTTTTAAAAAAAAAATTGTTTTACCCCCTGTAATATTTGGGTACCCCCTAAACGTGTAAAAACCAGGGAGTAAAATCAAAAAAATATATTTTACAGGGGGGTAATTTTCCCTCTTAGGGGGCAAAAGACTTACATTTTAATTTTTTTTAAAAGGGGTAAACCGAATATTGCTACTATTGCAGGGGGCAAATGACTATTAACCCATTTATTTATTATAAGGTCGAACAAAACAAAAAATAAAGATAAAATATTACAAATTAAAAATGTATACATAATTTTGAAATTTATAAGAAAATAGAATCAAAGAGTAAAGAAAAAAACATTATATTTGTTTAGGTAAATAAAGAGTTTTGAAATGAAAAGACATAAATCATTTACCTATAAAAAAATTAAATATCATAATCATTTTACTTGATTGCAACTTTAATTTTTAATTTAATCTGATTGCAACTTTTGATTTATTATTTTTAATTTTTTGATTTAATGTGATTATAATTTTTAACTTCTTATCCATAATAATCCAAGCATTATGGTCGATTTGAACGTGATTTTAAAGAATGGTTCGTTGAAATAATGAAGCAGCACACCTATTTTTTTGATATGGAAATAATTGGTATATTATTGCAAATTTTAATAAATAAATTTCATTGATTAATTGATTTTATCTTTGAGTGATATTTATATTAAATCTTAGTAGCTATAAAAATTATAGATATTATAATATATAAATAACATAATATTGTATATTAATTCATATAACTAAAGAATATTTTAGTTAGGTCAAATTAAAAAAATTAAGTTTATCAATATATATATATATATATATATATATATATATATATAATTTATAAAGTTAGTTTTATAAAATATTATTGATATTTATTTATTCTAAGGTCGAACAAAAATAAATAAATATAGAATATAATAAAATATTACAAATTAAAAACATATACATAATTTTGAAATGTATAAGAAAATAGAATCAAAGAGTATAGAAAAAAACAGTATATTTTTTTAGGTAAATAAAGAGTTTAGAATGAAAAGACATAAATCATCTACTTATAAAAAAGTTAAATATCATAATTATCTTTAGTAATCATTGATCGATTGATAGCAACTTTTAATTTATGATTTAATGCATGTGATTGCAACTTTTGATTTCTTATTCTTTTAGTACTTACCATATGTATATTTAAATTATTAGATTTGAGAAAATATTGTACTTTTATATCTTACAAAATTATATTGTTTTTACAATATTGTATGATTTATCTAAAAATAATATAATTTTGAGTAAATATTGTACTTTTGTATGATTTACCTAAAATTATCTAACTTTGTAAGATATAAAAGCCTTTTTAACGACCCATACCTTAAAATCAGTACGTTGGGAATAATTTAATTGATATAGAATCAATACATTAAAATCATATCAATTACTTACCAATATCTTAATTGGTATAAAATAAATACGTTACAAATATATTTAGTACTCCAATTATATTGATGTTGTATCACCAAAAATTGAGTGAATCATATTATCATTAAAAATTAATAAATATAATTTATCTCACTTGATTTCCTTCAAAATTATTTAATAGAAACTTTCCAAAATAATCAATTTATCAACATAATTTTGAAACCAAATTTCATATGGTTAGAAGATTTTTAACCTCTCATTTAACAAAAGGATAAATATTATTAGGTACATATTTTAATAAAATGTTTTAGGCATATCATTGCTTTTATATATTGTATGGAGTTTTTTGATAAAAAATTCATAGATATTATTATAAAAATAAAGTATATTTTCAAAATATTTAAAATACAACATGTGCCATCGTCATTCTCTGTATAGAAAAACTAACTACTATTTTCTATTTTCACTTTAATAAGATATCTTACTAATACTACTAAATTATTTAAATTATAAAATATGAAAGTTATATATATATATATATATATATATATATATATATATATATATATATATATATATATATATATATATATATATGAAATTTTTTTAGAGATTATTAAATAAAATAAATATATTAGATCTATTGACTTTTTTTAAAAAAAAATATTTAAAAATAACTATGGGTGTTAATAAGCATAAGTAATCGAATGAAACATAAGTATTGTATGAATAAATAGTAATAGAATGAAACATAAGTAATGTATGAATAAGTAGTAATAGAATTAAACATAAGTAATATATGAATAAATAATATCAAAATTGTATGATATTTTTTATTAATCATACAATTTGTTTGTCATTTATAAAATTTAAAATTTAATTGAACAAGTTCATCAATAATCAATATATATATTTATCTATATATAATATAATATAATTGAAATATTACCATTAAAACTTTAATGGGTCAATTCTATCCAAATACAAAATAATATATTACGGATACACACGGGTAATTATATGGGACGCACATATGGTACTGATATTAACACATTTAATTAAATGTAATAACGAGAATAAGTTCACAATTGATTTAAATAGTTGGCTTAATTGCAACTTTGGTCCCCCTATTTTGTCTTTTTCTCGATTTTAGTCCACCATTTTTAAAACCACGATTTTGGTCCCCTTTTTGAGTTTTCTAATGAAAAAGAGACAGGAATAGAGACTAATTTTGCAGAAAAAAACAAAATAGAGGGACGAAAATTGCACAGAAAACTTAAAAAAGGACTAAAATAGTGATTTTTAAAATAGAGGGATCAAAATCAAGAAAAAGACAAAATAGGAGGATTAAAGTTGCAATTAAACCTAAATAGTTTTATAAATAATTCCAAAACAAAAATATTTATATATAGGAATAATTAACTATTGATTCAAGTATTTTATATATGGAATAATATATTTGATTTGTAAATTGAGTTTAATCAATTATATTAAATATTTATTATTAATTGTATTATATAATTTGATAGAATATTTCTTCATTATAATTTGTCAATTTAAGATTTTTGTTATTATAAAAAAATTTAATTATCATCAAATATTTTTAAACAATGTTAAAATTAATTAATTTTTGTTTCAAAAATATCATCAAAATATTGAATATTAATAGAAACATGAAGTTACTGATAAAAAAATTGAATATTAACGGGAACATGTAGTTATTAATCAAAATATTGAATATTAATAGAATTTTTTTTAATATTAATGTGTACATGAAGTTACTAATCAAAATATTGAATATTAAAGATAATATTAAATTACTGATCAAAATATTAAATGTATTGAATATTAACGGAAACATGAAGTTACTGATAAAAAATGGCATGTTAACGAGAGTATAAAGTTAATGATCAAAATATTGAATATTAACGAGAACATGAAGTTATTGATCAAACTATTGAATATTAACGGGAAAACAAAGTTATTGATCAAACTATATTGAATATTAACAGGAATATGAAGTTATTAATCAAAATATTGAATATTAACGAGAACATGAAGTTATTAATCAAAATATTGAATATTAACGTGAGTATTAAATTACAGAGCAAAGTATATAATATTAACGGGAACATGGAGTTACTGCTAAAAATATTGAATAATAACGGAAACATGGCGTTATTAATCAAACTATTGAATATTAACAGGAACAAATTTGAAACATTAACAGAAACACGAAGTTAGTGATCAAAATAATGAATATTAAAGGAAACTTGAAGTTATTGATCAAAATATTGAATTTTAACAGGAACATGAAGTTACTGAACAAAATATTGAATATCAACGAGAACACGAAGTTACTGATCAAAATATTAAATATTAAGGGGAACATGAAGTTACTGGTCAAAATATTGAATATTAATGGGAAATGAAGTTTATAGATCAAAATATTGAATATTAGTGGGAACACGGAGTTACTGATCAAAATATTGAATATTAACGGGAGCACGGAGTTATTGATTAAAATATTAAATATTAACGGGAGCACAAAGTTAATGATCAAAATTTTGAATATTATCGAAAACATTAAGTTACTATCCAAATTTTAAAAATTAACAGGAACAAATTTTGAATATTAACAAGAACACAAAGTTACTAATCAAAATAATAAATGTTGACGGGAACACGGAGTTATTGACAAAATATTGAATATTAACAGGAACATTAAGTTACTGATAATTTTTTTGAATATTATCGAAAACGAATTTGGAATATTAACGGGAACACGAACTTATTGATCAAAATAATGAATATTAACGGGAACAAGGAGTTACTGATCAAAATAATGAATATTAACAAGAACATGAAGTTACAAATCAAAATTTTGAAAATTAACGGGAAGAAATTTGAAATATTAACGGGAATACAAAGTTACTTATCAAAATAATGAATATTAACGGGAACATGAAGTAACTGGTCAAAGTATTTAGGCTGATAGTTTGTAGTGGTTTCTCACTGGCCTACAAGACAGAGCTGATAGTTTGAGATTAGGCTGATAGTTTGTAGTTATAATTGAGCCAAAATAATTAATTTTCTCCTTAGCTAGCAAAAAATAATCGATTCTCCTTAGCTGATAGTTTGAGATTGGATTATATAATTTGATTGAATATTTCTTGATTATAATTCGTGAATTTGCGATTTTAAAATTTTTCCTTCATTATAATTTGTTAAATAAAATATTACTATTTTTATAACTTTTTCAATTTTACCCAAAACTTAATCTTTTACTAATATCTTTTATTTTTCTCAATCACAATGCGCGAAAACGACGGGTACCCGTGACACTAGTGTTTACAGAAAGTAAAAAAGAATGTGAAGAGAAAAATCCTTCTTATAGGAAAACTTCAAACCCCCTCAGGATTTTTTGAAACTTTGCACGCTACCTATACCTGCCATTATCATTTGTAATTTCAAAAAGTAGACCATCATTAATTGCATTAAATGAAGGAGAACATATCCATAACGTGCTTGGTTGATGTCTCAGATGGCTTAGCATAACTAAGTGAGCGACACCTGAACACTAACTCATTGGGCCAGTCTTTTAACCAAAGACCCCGCCTACTATTTATTTCGCCCTTCACTAAGGGATTCGCCAGCTACTTCACCCACCCTTCATTGAGGGACTCGCCTAAAAGGAAAGTGACTCTCAACAAAACCATTCTTAATCATGGGGATCGTCGAGTGGGCCAGGGGCACATGTAAAGAAGAAAGATGTTTTAAACATTTCGCCCTTTAAAGAAATTTTTTGGTGTTTGATGGACTGTGTAATGTTGTATTTCGTAAAGGCCCAAACCAGGGTGTCCTTGCCCAACAGTTGGGCCGCTCGAGAAGGGCTTTTGGAGTATCTCCCAAATTGAAAGGGGTCTCCGATGACCCTGTAAAGATAGACAATAAAAAACTACCCCAATAAGAGGGGAGCGGTTAAGACCACACCCAATAAGGTAAAAACCCTCTGGATCGGGGACTCCTATATCCCCTCAAGGGGAGAAGGGGAGAAATTCTTAAGTCATACACATTTACTACTAACCACCACTACTTAAAGAACACTTTGCTCCTAGTAGTCTTAACACCATCAATTTAATCGCCCGCCTGCAACCCAACAGTGCCAGCCACCAGCATACATGGAGTTGGTCCTTAAAATAGCCTCAAAAACCATCATACATGGCTAGTTGCCACCATGAGCTAACCCTCACCCCAAACGTGTAATATACCTACTAGGGCCTCTGAGTCTCCATTCCTTTGAACGCGAAACACACACACACACACACACACACCTGTACATTTTTTGGACAATACATAAATCAAGCACATAATAAATGGTACACATTTGTCATTCAATAATAAGATAAAATAAAAGAACTATTATGTATATATGAATGTTAGAATGTCAAATGCAAAATGTCAAAATGTCGTAATAAATCATAGTACTTGTCAAAATATACAAAATATAACCTCATTAGTGCATATATTTGATGCATATGTTCCTCCTTTGTTTTTGGTATTCCAACATATGTCGTATCTCTGCTAAGATGACCTATACAATGCTATACTCTAAGCTCTTCTGATGAGATGACATTGGGAGATCTTCCTATGCATCTGGTGTCATGTAAGGATGCGACGCTCTATAAAACCATTGGATGTAGTCATATACTGTACTCTATGGGAGTTTACATACAACAACTTCCTATAGGATAAGATGATCATAGTATGCTGCAAAAATCTCATCAACATTAACACAAAGGATACTGACAAGAGAAGTAACAACGAGGTCTCTAGGTATACCATGGATATACCCAAATTGTTGCATGACTCACTCAGGTGGATGAGGGTACACAAATCGAGACACACAAGCTAACCATCCAAAGTAGAAGGTTATCACTTCCAAGGGTCATGTCTCACGGTGATCGAGATACGACATCTAATTAATATCATCAAGCACAATGCAATTAAGAGCAATTTAAAATGACTCAATTAATTGATTCCCTATGAGTAGATGATTGAGCACGCATGTGGCAAAGCCTTAGAGTAATCATCCACATGTGTCAAGTTCGAGAGACATGAAAAATACTGGTGGATCCATTCTTGAAAATGGTTTAGATAGAATATTAGTACCATAATAGTGTAAATATGTATTATGATGTCAATATCAATAAAGATGTAAATAAATTATCATAAATAGATAATTATTTTCTATCAACTGATGAGTATTCAATATACTACTCTCAACTAGTTTGGAGTAAAGGTACACCAAACAAGAAATCCTCTATCTAAGGACGTAAACAAAGGTTGCATTTTTTTCCGTAAAAATGGATTTACCAACCAAACCAATAGGTATAACATCAAAGCTCTTGCTCCGTGGTATGCAACCCATGCACCATAACCAGTAGCATCCACTGTTGCAGACATGTGGTACTCATACAGATCAACCAGGAATGAAACATGATATCCTCTAGTGTCATCTAACTCCAGCCGGATTTTTCCTGGGTTAGCTTTTAGATAAGTCACCATCATGTCCATTTCCCCATGTCTGCTAATTCTGGAGTAGTTTAATAATTTCCTTGTGATCAGAATATGTGGGAGGCACGAGACATCATAAAGTGTGATGGAAATATCATTGAAAAACATATAATAAGTCATGGTTAATATAACCATATTAAATCCAACATAAATCCCATAACCTAGATAGTTGCATGACTTCCTAATGTATCACGATATTGCAACACATAAATACATCGTTAGACAATTCAAATACTATAGCACAATTAATTAAAAGAATAATTAAAATAGTTATGCTACATCTCTTTTCCACATATGCCTAACATCATGGTTTGGGTACAAAGGAAACAATGGTCTAAGAGGCCTTATGGGAAACCCTATGGGGCATCTAGGGCAATAAAGGCTTATGAGGGGGGGGGGGGTAGTAGAGAACACATTAATTTGGAAAGATAATGTTTGAGACACATGAACCATGGAAGATAATCCCTCACCAATAAAAAAAGTCCCTCCAACTGCATGTCATGAGAGTCTATCTTTCTCCTTGGGAACGAAATCATGTTGGATCACTTTACCATGTCTCAATCTTTTTTGATTGTCAGACATTTTTTCTCTAGTCAAACAAGCACAACATAAAGATGTTATAACATGAAAACAAAGACAAGAGCAAAAAGAAATAAATAAAAAATCATATAACAAGATATTCCAAATGTCAATCTCCAGTCTGAGGGTCCGAATTCTAATCTCTACACTACATTGAATCAGAAATATGAACAACAAGATAAAGCATGCACGAAATCCAAGATCTAGTGTTCAAAAACTCAAACCAATGCAATTCAGAACAAACACAAATGACGTGCTATTGCATTTAAGCCCAAAGTATCATACCTATAAACTACTAAGGTAATGCATGCATGTGAAATCAAAAAAGGAAAGAGAATGAGCATCTTACCAAAAGTAGTGGAGTAAAACTTCAGATACGTGCAATGTAGTGGAGTAGATACGTGATAAGTTTCCATGCAATAAATATGAGATACGAGAATGCTTGAAAATGAGGAGAACAAGCTTTATAATAACAAATGAAGAGAAAATTTATATTTCCCTATTTTTTGCTCTTTTACAAAAATGGAAATGGGAAGGGAGAGTAAAAAGCCCAAGTTTACTTAAATAGAAGCGCACGAATTTCGATCTTTGTAAGTAACCTAAAATTTGACATTCTTAGTAATTTTAACTTGTGTGGTCTAAGATTGACCATAACTATGATATGTTAGGTGCCTCTAGAGTTCAATCTCCGTATTTTTTTATTAACCAATCTCTATAATTTATCATACAAATTTAAAAGTTCAGATTTTTTAATATCTACTTTGGCATGTGGCAGAGATGAATTATTGTGTATTAAATTATTAAATCCGTTCAAATTTTAAAATATGAATTTAAATATTATTTTTAAAATTTTGCAGGTGTGTGAATAATTCAAAGGGTGCATTGAATAATCCGCGATAAATCCCCAAAACCAAACAGTAAAAAAAGCAGAGAATTTATCTTGCCACCCCTAAGTTATACATGCCACCCCTAATTTTATATTATTTCCAAAATTCTCCTGACACTATTTACTCAAAATTTTTTTCTTTTCTGAAAAAAATTACTATTGTCAAAATCATCAAAAAAAAAAATTTGGTACTGCAGAGCAAATTTCCGGTACCTCTTTTTGGCTGATACTGGAAATTCTTTGTTTTTTACAAAATTCCAGGATCCATTTACGGTGTGATTTACCCGGTGATTTTTAAAATTCCGAAGATTTTACAAAATTCATTATCCCGTCCCAGAAATTTCACGAACTTCTGGTAGGAAATTTCACGAACTTCTGATAGAAAACCATATACCGGAAATTTTAAATTTTCGATAATTTTATGAACTGAAGTCACACCCGAAATTTAAAATATCTGGTATTTTTTCATACACCGGATATTTCAAATTTTCGGTATTAATTTTAACTGTTGCTTCATACCGGAAATTTGAAATATCTGGTACCGGAAATTTTAAATTTCCGGTATGTAGTATCAGACACGGCAAATTGATAAATTCAACACAATTTCTTATATTTATATGAAATTTCTGATACAATATCTAAATTTTCAAAAAATTCAATATTTTACCAAAATAATTCGGTAAAAATGTCCTTTAAAAAGGGTGACATGTATAAAATGGGAGGTCGCAATATAAATTCTCAAAAAAGCACGGCTCATGGCCCATAAAGAAGAAACAGGATTCCCTGCTGTCAATGTTTTCCTGCAGTCACACAGTTGGAACATTTCTGGCCGTCTGATTTCAATCAAATGGCACAAAGTATTACATGTTTAATATTAATTATGTAACTAAAAATACTGAGGTTAAATTTTGATCGTTGAATCTAAATCGAACGACTAATATTTATGACAGGTGACTGCGTCAATTTATTGACTGCAGCCAATCATGGTCCCATAAAGAATTCTACGTGTCGAACTCTGGTTTAACGTCCGATTCTCCAGAAACTTCTCCTCAGACAAATCACACCCTCACATTTCACTCTATATAACAACCATCTTCTTTCCCCCAACGCTACTTGATTCCAAAACAAACAACTAGCGTTCATTCTCATCTTTCTCCATATTCACAAATTTCAAATTCTCTCTCTGTTCACCTTCAACAATGGTAAGCACCTATCTCGTCATTCTCTGTACATGCAAATAACAATCTCGCCGATTTTGTCATCATTTTGATTCATTATCATGTCTAATTGAACTATATCTATGCATGTAATTGATATTTAACCCTAGTTGAGAAGCTTTGTTTTTTTTTGTTGCTATAGCATCGAAAATGATTTTCTTGAAATTAATCCCGTGTAAAGTTGATTTCGAGTTCTAAAGAATTCGTTTTATTATTATTCTTTGAATTTCGTCCAATTGTGTTCAGTTCATTGTAGAATTCGGTCGATAACGTAAAGATTTGATATTGATGCAATTTGATTTTGAAATTTAGATATTCCGTACGAGAAGTTGATTATTTGCTTCATAGATTCATTGAATATGGAATGTATATAGTCTATTATATAAATTATATACAATAATTATTCTATGAATTTAACAAATAATTTTTTTCTTATAATGATATTTAGTGTAAAAGTACTGATATATTTTTTTGCCCTTTGCTGATTTGTTGCAGACGTCCTACTCACGAAGATCAAGGTTAGTTTCCTACTGAGTGCTCTACTTTACTATTTGAATTCATGTGGTTTTGCATTTCTGCAATATAGCTTATGTGCTCAATTTTGGTTTCACAGGTATTCGCCCTCTCCCTCACCCTCACCCTCGCCATACAGGCGTTACGGTAGGTCTTTGTCCAGGTCTCTCTCAAGGTCCAGATCCGGAAGCCGTTCAAGGTAGGATTCCCCGATCACTCTATTTATATTTCAATTAAATTTTAGGCATCGAGAGAGAAGGCATGTAGAGAGAAGATCTTTAGATTCTGTGGTAAGGAGAGTAGATCAGATAAAGAGGAGAGGAGTCGAATAACTAGAGGTAGAGGAGGACTTAGAAAAACTGTTAGGGATGTTTTTAAGAAATATATTGAGATTAACTATTTGGATAAAAATAGAACATTATGGTGGAAGTTGTTCTGTGTATCTGGCTCCACTTAGTGAGATAAGGCTCGGTGGTTGTTGTAATTTTTGGGGTTTGATACGGTTAAACGACTATTGCTTCTCTGTTATCATATTTGACCATATGTTATGTATGCACTAATGTTCAATTTGTTTTGTTCTGGTGATTCAGGAGCATATCACGAGATGCTGAAAATCCGGGAAACAATTTGTATGTGACGGGACTGTCTCCTAGGATCACCAAGAGAGAACTGGAGAAGCATTTTGCTGCTGAAGGAAAAGTATGTTCTTTGTTGTCTTCTATTCATTTAATGCTTGTTGTTAGTTTTAAGTACAGTTTTGTAGATGATAGATATCCATCTAGTTGTTGAACTTGAACTGGCATTTTGCTTTTGAAGTGGCTTATTAGTCCTTAAAATTTAAATATGTTAATACTTTTGAGTTGTTTTTGTAGGTGGTAGATGTTCATCTGGTTGTTGATCCATGGACAAGGGAGTCCCGTGGTTTTGGATTTGTGACAATGAGTACTCTAGAAGAAGCTGATCGTTGTGTGAAGTATCTGGATCGTTCCGTACTTGAAGGGCGTGTTATCATGGTGGAGAAGGTACATCAAATGAACAATGTCTCATTTTGGGGCTTTTATTCTCAATTGTTTTGATTTTTGTTCAACTTTATTGCGTTGATGATCTATGGATGATTTGCTCTTTTAAGTTATTTATGAAATTTGAAAGATTTATGCTTCTTTCCATTTGAAGTTTCTGTGGCAGCAGGTTAGGGTGTGAAGCAGCCCTTCATCAAACTCAAATCACAATTAACAAACAAATCAAATACATCAACAAGTATCAGATCGTTGGGGTTGTATGCCCTGCATTTCCCTCTTTTATTTTTCTTTCAATTATATCTTGTAATTCCATGTTCCCTTCATTTTTATGACCATTAAGACCATACTCTGACAAAGGGTTTATACATATTTTGGACTAAATATTTAATATTAGGATATTGTATTGATGTTATTGTTGCTTACATTCATGTGCATAGCAATACGTTGTCCTCATGCTGTTGTCTGCATTTTCTGCAGGCTAGAAGACGACGCGGTCGAACCCCGACACCTGGGAAATATCTAGGTCTCAGGACTATTCGAGGTGTGTTTCACTGTTCTTTCTTGTGATTTCATTTATGATTGTGCATAGTTATTCTTTTTAAATCCTTATCATTTTGATGAATACAGGACGGCGTCGTTCTCCAAGCTACTCTCCTCGACGTTCTCCTAGCTATTCTCCGTATAGAAGAAGCTACAGTCGATCACCTTCTTATCGTAGTAGAAGTCGCTCCTACTCTCCTGAATACAGGCGAAGGAAGTCCTACTCTCCTGAATACAGGCGAAGGACGTCTTACTCTCCTGAATACAGGCGAAGGAGGGCATACTCGCCATACTCTAGCCGACACAAGTCATACTATCATTATGATAGACACAGGTCATATTCCCGGTCTCGCTCTCCTTACAGCAGGTCTCCTGTCAGCATGCGTGACCGATCACACTCTCCCTATGACTCTAGATATGACTCACCTGATGATAGCTACTACAGAAGGTACCGTTACAGGTCAGTATCCCGTAGTGTTTCACCCAAACCAAGGAGGTCAAGGAGGAGGAGCTACTCAAGAAGTGTCTCTCCTGTTCGAAGTGTCTCCCCCAGGCCAAGGAAGAGATCAGGAAGGAGTCATTCAAGAACCTCTAGAAAGAGTGCTGGTTATTCCAAACTTAAGCATTCTCGATCAAGAAGTTCAAGTGTAAGAGCGAGTTCTAGATCGTTTTCAAGGTCGAATACTCCTGGATCTACATCTCCTTCAAATTGAACAACTAGTCTGTCCTAAGATTGGCTTTAATAGTAGTCCTATTAGCGTAGAAGCATATATTGAGTAGTAGGTGGAGATACCTGCGTAGAAGCATATATTGGCTTTAATAGAGTTCTTAGTTCTTTAGTTTTGCTCAGGACTTGTATTGAGATACCTGATGTCGTGTTATATATACTGTTGGTACTTGAATTACTTTTCTATGCTCTAAACCAATCATTGTAGTTTCTCAAGGTTTCATTGTAATTTTTAGATCATGTCCTTCGTTTATTGTTTTCCTTATGTTTAGAATTACGTCACAATATTTCATTACGTACTTAATTTTACTTTTATCCTACATTGCGTAGTGAATGAGCGGGTATATCTTTATCTTCCATGAGTTGTGTTTGACTTAACAGAGATAGATCCAATGAACCATTGGTCTGTCTTTATCTTTGGGTGACATGTGTGCGAAATTCCACAACAAATAATATGGGTGTTTTCAGCTTCGTGGAGTACTTCCGTGGTTATTTTGCTTGACCAGTAACTCATTTTGGTGCTTATTTTAAGATACTATTAGATTGAAATGATAAAGGATAGATTGACACAATCAATTAAGAATCTATTCAAATTGCTATACTGTTAAAGAAGTCTACAAAGTTCTATCTAATTTATCTTTTGCATCTAACTGAAATTGGGCGAGAGTATCTCATGACAGAATTGTCACTAAAGTTAACTTAGTTAACTTAGCTAGGAGAGAAGTATATAGCAAATTCATGCCACCCGGGTTAGCAGATAAGATAAAGGAAAAGAAACAATAATAAGAAAATGAAAAAGAAACAATCATAAGAGAATGGAAAAAAGAAACAATAATAAGAAAATGAAAAAGAAACAATGATAAGAGAATGGAAAAGAATCATTGAATGAGTTGTTTGCAGGCTCAGATGGTAAAGGTGTATTCTTTTTTCTTAGGCCAGATGAGATTACAATTATGTCACATAACCTCTATCACCTCATCAAGTCAGGTGCACACCCTAAAAAATAGACTCAAATAATGCAAGGGATTAAAATCCCGAAAAAACCAATAAATCGGATTTTAAAATAGGAGACCAAAGCTTAAAAAGATAAAATAAAAAGTAGGGAGATCAAATTGCAATTATACCAGTATAAAAAAAATCATAATACAAATTTATTTTCATAATACAGAAGCAGATGCATTGACACTTACTATAATAATAACACAGTTGAAACCTGATACGGCATACTAAAATCAAATATAGAAAATTATGTTCTTTTTTATTCATGACTATATACTTGTCATTAATTTCAAGGCTCTAATACTATACAGAGCCTTGAAATTATGGTACGCGGCATTCTTCGATGTTCCAAATTTCCTTAGCATACTGAGCAATTGTCCTGTCACTGCTGAACTTCCCGCTCCCAGCAGTGCTTAAGATAGACATTTTCAGCCACCTTTTCTTATCACTGCACCATGCAAAACAAACCAAAAAAACAATACATACTTTGGATAATTTTATGGCTTAAATATTAAAACAAGAAAACGCAAGAGATCGAGTCTTACCGATATGCTTCATCTACTTTTTCCTGAGCATCCATGTAGCTTGGGAAGTCATAACCAACAAGAAAGTAATCACCGCGACCATAGCCAGAATTTCCTTCCAATGAATCAAGCAATGGGTTATAGTCGTAGCTTCCAAACACCCCACTCCTTATAAACTTCTTTGCCTCTTCGAATCGAGGATCCGGCTTGAACTTCACAGCACAAAAATATTGATGTTAGCAGAAGCTTGTGAAAAAAGGGAAAAAACTACTTATTATTTTATTCATACCAGTCCATTCTCTCGTTCCTTCCTGAGTCGAGGGACTTCATCTGCTGTTGCGCCAAAGAGGAAAAAATTCTCTTCACCAATCTCTTCCCGGATTTCTACATTAGCTCCATCTAATGTACCGATTATGAGACACCCGTTCAAAGCAAATTTCATGTTGCTCGTGCCACTTGCTTCCATTCCTGCGGTACTAATATGCTGCGATAGCTCACTCCCTGGGATAAGCACCTCCGCCACTGAAACATTGTAATTTGGTACAAACACAACCTAAAACAAGGTTTGAACAAGTTTCATTACAATATGTTACTTAAAAAGCATAATGTAAATGATTGTAGTTTATGAAGGAATGTAACTAATATTTTCAACTTTCTTAAGACAAAGCCACTGCTGCAATCTAAAAAGTTATGCAGAATTAAATTACCTTCAAGTAGCTATTGACTTCAGGATCACTGTTTACAACAGAACCAACATCATCGACAAGCTTGACTATCCGTTTAGCATTTGTGTATGTCGCAAATGCCTTTCCTCCAATCATGACCGTGCGTGCAGTTGTATTTTTCCGTTCTTCAGGGCTCATCTCCTATTGTTATAGTTTAGTCATAAAAGAAAATATTTATTGAAGTCATCTTTCATATAATTCTGGGATCCTTCAAAAAAATAGTAAACCTTCAAAAGTGTCGAGAAAAATTAGTAAATTAGAACAAAGAGTTTCAAAAGTGTACTCCAGCTGTTTCTCATACCTTTAACTTTTTATATCTATAGATCACACCAAGAATATTTAGCAGCTGCCTCTTGTATTCGTGGATACGCTTGACTTGAATGTCAAATAGACTGTCAGGGTCAATGCTCTCCCCTGTCACTTGCAGAACATACTGTGCTAAGCGCTGCTTATTAGCCCTCTTTGCAGACAGCCACTCTGCTTGTAGATCTTCATTGTCAGCAAACTATAGGGAAAAAAACCACGAATTGAATGTTAGAATGTTGCAATAATAGGAGTCAGTTAGTTATCTTTAGAGAAGTATCCAGGTACTCACCTCACGAAGACCTGTTAGTAAGTCAAGATTGGTTACCCATTTATCAGTTTTTAACCACTTTGTGATTATCCTACTTAGCTCAGGACTGCAGAAATTGATCCATCTTCGAGGCGTGATGCCATTAGTTTTATTTTGGAATTTTGTTGGCCATATTGAAACATAATTTGCAAATAATTCGGACTTCAATATATCACTGTGTAACTGTGCAACACCGTTCACCTATAATAGGACAGGCCAACAAGAAGTAAATAAATCTCAGTTGAAATCAATTCCACAAATACAACGGTTCAATGGCTCAATCGATGTCGTAAGTGTATTTGGAGAAATTAGAGGATATACGACATGAACAGGTTAAGATGGATAAGAAGCTATACTTTGAAGTTCAAATAAGTGTATCACTTACAGTATGAGAAGAAACAACACACAAATTTGCCATCCGAACTACTGGTTTCTGAGGATTATTGTCCAAGATGCGCATGTTGGGAAGTTCGTCCTCAAGGTCCAAACGGGTTTTACTTATCAATGCAATGAACTGCGAGCAATTTATGATTTGCACATCAAGTATGTCAGGACACATCTTTCACTGGGTTTATTGAAGAGAAGCGACGAAAAGAAGCAACTTACACGTCTGTCAATTTCTTCTATGATTTCCATGTGACGAGGAAGCAATTTCCACATAACAGGTTGAGACCATTTCTCCAGCGCTTCGGGGAGGACGGTGTGATTAGTGTAAGCAACCGTCCTGGTTTAAGTTATAGCATCATATTTTAGCAATTGACAGGTAAGAATAAAGTCGAAAGAAAATGGAAAACAACAATTCCACGCAATGCAATAAGTTCTACAATTTACTGACTTTGATGTCACCGCCCATGCTTCATCCCATCCAAGCCCTTCGACATCCATAAGTAATCGCATCAACTCCGGTATTGAAAGGGTTGGGTGGGTATCGTTCAATTGTACAGCAACCTTAGTTGGGAACTCGGACCAGTTCCAAGGTCCTTGCCTCCTCTCCTTGAAACGGGAGATAATGTCCTGTAATTGGTGCAAGATGAGAGGTCAATAGTAAGAATAAATATTCTGTCAAACCAAAAATGTACCTATATTTCTTGTTGGTATTTGGTAACACGAAATGATGTAACTTTAGTCCTAATTGATTATCTAATTGAAAATATCCATGCCATAGAACCAGAATACATTGTTTGTTACATTTAATAAATTAGTGACATCTTTGGAATTTAAGATAGCATCAAACCAGCATAATACAATCATTTACCAGAAGAATAACTTACTTGGAGTGATGCACTGCAGAGAAAGTACTGCTGCTTCAGCCGTAGGAGTTTCCCACCTTCTGTGGCATCACCAGGATACAAAACCGAGCAAATCTACAAAACAATTTTTTTAATATGAAACTGCTTCACGGAAATTTATGTTTTAATTCTTCTCTACAGTGAGAGATGATAATCAGGGTTGAGGAGGAAACAAAGTTCAATAGGATTTGATCTGAAATCTTATAAAGAAGTCAATCATGATCTTTGACAATAGTTGGGTTATTCCTGAAAAGTATTCAATATTCTCTGATACCAACCTGTTGTGCTCGTGAGTGAAGAACTGAAGCAGATTCAAGCTGCCCATCATTGAATAAAAACAAATCAAAATCATCAGCGCATGCTTTTGCTTCCCAGAGGCGAAGACTGATGGTGTTCTTGGTCTGGTATCCAGGAATTGGCACATCATAAGCTAGTGCTTGCATAACTTCTCCGCCTATCCATTGTCGGCTAATATACACACCAAACTGTTAAGTATTTTCATATTGCTACCCTAGCTTTCACTATCATAGAAAATCATGACCCAAAGCATTGTAAAACTAATTTTCATAAATAACTCGTTAAATTTACAATTACCTTCCATCAGGGTTAACTTCGACCTGGCCAAAGAATCTGATCGGGTACAAAACATCATGCCTCACAATTTCCCAAGGGCTAAATTTCTGTTTGATATTCATTCGATTTTATGCATCAGTTTCCGGCAAATATGTGATATAATTTCATGGATTAAAAAGAAGGAATACAAATCAAACCTCAAGCCAATCCTCAGCAACTTCCTCCTGACCTTCTTTTGCGATTATCTGCTTAAATAGTCCGTACCGATACCTCAAACCATACCCCCAAGCAGGCAAATTAAGTGTTGCCATGGAATCCAGAAAGCAGGAAGCAAGCCTACCAAGACCACCATTTCCTAATGCTGCATCCTTCTCCTGCAAAGATTCATGTTTAAGGGTACATCAATCATCTTTTATACACTAGATATCAAAACCAATCACAAATATGAGGTAATTTAGATTTATAGAAGAAGCTTTCATTTTGAACATACAAAATTTCATTTTATTACTACTATTTCTTGGTGATAAATGAGAGAAATAACAATCATTTATTTCACATGAATTGGGGCGATTTTGTAACATACAAATACTTCACAGAAAAATATACTATTTCACACAAAAGGTTGCAACTTTTTTATTACCTGCTCTGTTATTTCTTCAAGTTCAAGTCCAAATTTGCGCAAAGCATCAGCATACGCATCTTGGATATTGAGATTTCCAATGGCATTGGTCAAAGCTCGACCTTGAAGGAACTCCATGGATAAGTAGTATGTTTGCTTGGGATCAACTTTGTGAAAATGCAAGTATGTTTCATTCCATTGCTGAAATAATTATCATCAATGTTAAATCCTAGCATTAGTCATATCCAAACAAATAATAGTACAACTATACTAACCTAGGACTTAAAAGTGAGGAAAGAACATTCCAAAGTTTGATTAATCCAAAACAAAACACTAACATATAGATCCAAATTTCAAGTAAATGTATAATGTTATACCTGAATGAGACGATCACGAACACTCTCTGCAGTTGCATAGTAAGCTTGTTCAAGCTGAAACTTGAAAGGAGAAAAATGGGGACTAAACTGAGCATGGTAACTGATGTTAGAGGCAATCTCATCAGGTTTTTCAGCCAATGGATTAGCCAAAGGTGGAACTTTAGCAGAAACTAAAGAAGCACTCCCACCCGCACCATTAGTCTCTACTTTAGAACCCATTTTTGAAATCCTTATCTTTCACCTATGACCAAATGAAAAACAAAAAAATTAGACTAGCCCTTTACTCAAATTGTGATAAAAATAGAAACTTTATATAGTATGAATCAAAATGATCATGAATAAAAAACATTCGAAAAGAAGGAAAAGAAAGGTACCAACCAAACCAATTGTTTGTTGAGGTTGAATAATTGAGGAAATGGGAAAGAAAGAGATTAAAAAGAATCTGGATTTGGAAGCATATGTGAAGATATTTGAAGGAATGGAATTGCTAGGCCACGAAAGAGTATCAAAAGATATGATGCTAAATGATACTATACCTTAAGTGAGAGTGAGACACATGAAGTGGACACGGAAAGAGAGAAAGGGGAGTGTGTGTTGAGTATGTGAATGATGAAAAGAAGTGGAGAAAATATCTTAGGTGAGATTTTATTTTTAGTAAAATAGAAATAAATAGTCAATTTAATTCTTCAGAAATTGTAGGATTGTTTTGATCAATATTTTAAATTTCTAAAATTAGAAAATGTTAATTTCGGGATAATAGCACATGCCACAATGTATAAAAATTAAGAGCGAAAAACTGTCAGGTGAATTAAATATGTCTATTTTACCCTTGAAATGTATTAAGGTTTTGGGTCGAATTCTCTGAGGGTGCAAATATTAATATTAAATTTATAAATTTATTTTTTTATGAAATTGATCAAAATTTAAAGTTCACATTCTCAATTATGTCTATTCGTTTTTTTTTTTGGATTTTTTTAATTAAATAATTTAACAATTAAAATTTAGGAGTACTTTATAAAAATGAACAAATAAAATATTACACGTTCAAACTCACATTGATGTATCTAATATCTCTCTAAAACTATCAACTGAATTGCATCCTAATAAAAATAGTAATATAGGAGATGATTTTCACTCATGTTTCAACTATATGCATTATTACATTCTAGTCAAATTATTTTTATTGAAGTTGAGAAAAGAGAGAAGTGAGCATGAAGGAAGGAGGCTCACATGAGATGAGTGTAGATTAGAAGATAATTTTAGAACGGTGAGAAGGTGGACACGTGGAACCGATAAAAAAAGGTGAAAAAGGTTAGTGAACGGTGAGAAGGTGGACCTCACGGACAAAGATATATCGTCGGTGTGTGCTACGTTTTCTTAAATTCACGCGACATGGTATTTTAGCAATAATATAAAAGGTTTGCTATTTCTTTTTTTTGGTAAGCAAGGAGTAATATATAAGCGAGCACTAGGAGTACTCAACCCTGATACAAAAACGAGCACGACACTCGAAAAAGGAAAATTACATACTAAATAAAACTTATCTTAAGTAATGCATCAGCAATTTACAAAAGTCGTAGAAGTTGCATTTGACATACGTAATTTCTCTCCGAAGAGATCATCTCCAAACAAGAATCTTAATACTCCAAACCAAATCCGGAACGCTCCACTTCTCATTCCTAAAAATCGTTGCATTTCACTTGTTCCAAATGACCCAACACACCGTTAACCAAATCAAGCCTTCGAAACCCTTCTTTACTTTCCTCCTTTTAAAACCATCATATGCTACTCTTGAATTTAGATTCTGATACCCTGAATTAGTCAAACTATATGATACAATTTACATTCACTAGTTCAAAATGAACAATATAATTTTAAAATTTACACCCGATATACTAAAAACGGGTGTAAATAAGAAACTTGGTGGCATTTTTGTAAATAAAGTGTAAATTTATGATTAATCATGTGAAAATATACACCCTATTTTTAAAAAACGGGTGTAAATTAAAACTATTATTATATTTAAATCTCAATTACTCCCATTAAATTAAAAATCGGGCGTAAATTTAAATAGACTTAAAAAAAATATTTATTTTTATAACTCAAAATATTATTCTTAATAACCAGTTAAGTAAATATTGTGAGTATTATGAATATTATCAAATTAATGAGTGTATATCAATGGGTTTAAATTTTTTTTTTTGGCTTTATACCACCGGTTTAGTCCGGTTCGGGGGCGAGTTCTGGCATCAAGTGGTTCCATCCCCCTCCCGATCGCAGTTGCCGAGGATCGAACCGTGATTCTCCCTACCAAGTCCAGCGCCAATCACCACTGGACCAACTAACGATTGGTTAATGGGTTTAAATTTTTAGATGAATAAAATATACTAAAACTCTTTCACCAACCCATGGCACATTTAACCAAACCCATTTTTCAGCTCTGTGAACAATCTAGCACATAAAAATGGAGGAAGCATCTAAAACCATTGCACACCTAATCAGAGGTATCCAAAACGACGATGAATTAACATATCAATTTTCATTTTTCATTTTTTTGTTTAAAATAAAATCAAATTGGTTCAATCTTCGTTTTCGTTCTCAAATTTTCTTCGATCTGGGAAATTCTGTTCGAATTTTTAGGTTTGAGGTTGTTCGATTGAAATTCATTGCAACGTGGATGTTGTTGATTCGTGAGATTTTGAATTTTGTAGATTTTGAAATTCTGTTCTAGATCGTTTGCTGTTGTTCTATGGCGTCGGCTCAGGTGCTGCCGAACAACTCTGCTTCGTCTCGGAAGCAAGAGCATCTGGAAGCTGGCAAGCGTCGGGTATGTGTTTGATTTTGATTTTGTTCGAGATTCTGATTATAGAATTAGGGGTCGTAGTTTTGACTTTGAAATTTGTCATACACGTGAGTTTCAATTTTCAAAGTCTATATTCTACAGTATTATTGTTTTCCTTTTTACGATAAGCTGTAATTTATAGCATAAGTGCTTATTACGATAAGCTGTTTTCACAATTGCTTATTCTAGTAGTAGTTAAGGTGAAATAAGTTAATCAATTTTTATTTTGACTGTGAAATTTTCAGAAAGATGGATGCTCTTGTGTATGCTTTTGTGGCCTTTATGCTGTGTGGTTGTGCTTTTGGAAGAGAATGCACGAACACTCCGACTCAATCGCATACGTTGCGATATGAATTAGGGGTATCAAAGAATGAGACATGGAAGAAAGAAGTGATGGCTCATTATCATGTAACACCGACTGATGATTCAGCTTGGGCGGACTTGTTACCAAGGAAGTTCTTATCAGAAGAACATCAATGTGGTTGGAGTGTTATGTATAGGAATATTAAGAATTTGGGTGTGTTTAAGCCACCTGTTGGATTTCTCAAGGAAGTTCCTAATTTGGAGTATTTGTTGATGTTGGATGTTGATAGGTTGATTTGGAGCTTCAGGAAGACGGCTGGATTACCGACTCCGGGTAAACTGTATGGTGGATGGGAGACTTTTGATGAGGAACTCAGAGGACATTTTGTTGGTAAATTTTATTTTAGCTTCTGGAATTTACTTTTGAAGGTTAATTTATTGTTGTTTTTTTTTTATAATCGAAGGGCATTACTTGAGTGCATCGGCTCTAATGTGGGCGAGCACAAAAAACGATAGTCTGAAGGAGAAAATGTCGGCTCTTGTTACCGGTCTATCAGCTTGTCAGGAGAAAATCGGAACAGGCTATCTATCTTCATTTCCTGATGAGTTTTTTGATCGATTTGAAGTTGTTCAATTTGTTTGGGCTCCCTATTACACCATTCACAAGGTATAAGAAAAACTATGTTTTGACTAGTGTAAGTGATTTTGGCCTTAATATTGTGATCTCGATTACTCGACTTTGACAGATCATGGATGTTTTATTGGATCAACATGTTAAAGCTGGGAATCCTCAAGCTCTAAAAATGTTGACATGGATGGTTGATTACTTTTACAGTAGAGTGATGAATGTAATAGCAAAGTACACTGTACATAGACACTATGATTCACTGAATGAGGAAACTGGAGGAATGAATGACGTCCTTTACAAATTATATAGCATAACGGTAGGTTAAATAGTTTGTGTAGTTTCTTTTACTCTCTTTTTGTTTCATGTGTTCATATAATGGATCTTCACTTCTTGACTATGTAACTATGTTGCTTTTAAGTATATAAATCAACAGATATGGATTCTAATCCATAACACATGGCTGTAAATTTCAAGATGTTGCAACTTTTCTTCAAATTAATTTTATGAGAGCACTTATAAGTTATAACTAATGTTAGCTTTCAGATGAAATAATACACAATATATACCAGAAAGTTTACATGCTTCACAAGTAATGATTATCCGGAGTAGTGCTTCACTAGTGAGATCATTTTGGTGCACCGAGGAAAATGTAGCTTCACAACCAAGGCAAATATAGCTGATGAAGCCGGTGCTTCAGCCATTATCATTATAAACAATCGTACAGAACTTTTCAAGATGGTTTGTGAGGTAAATGAAACTGATGTGGATATTGGAATTCCTGCTGTTATGCTTCCACAAGATGCTGGATTAAACTTGGAAAGACACATACACAATAAATTGATGGGTATGTCGACTTTCTTGGAAGTGTAGCTTATGTTATAATTAGTTGCTGTTTTTCTTTGACGTGGAACAATTTAATTATTGAAATATCTACTTTACGTTTCGATATCTGATATATATAGTCTTTGTGCTATTGCATGTACACTTCTTGCACTTAAGTGGCCATACAGTTATATTCTCCATTGCGTCCATTGGTTGATGTTGCGGAAGTGTTTCTATGGCTTATGGCTGTTGGTACCATTTTATGTGCTTCTTATTGGTCTGCTTGGACTGCGAGAGAAGCTGTTATTGAGCAAGACAAGCTTTTAAAGGTTACCGAGTTTTCTCTGTAAAGGAATATTTGTGCTCATATTTATGAATTCGTTAATTCGGTTACTGATATATGGATGACTTTTGAGCTTGCAAGATGCTTCAGAAGAATATACTGCAGAAAGTGTTGGTTCTCGTGGTTACGTGGAAATCAGTACCACAGCAGCGATTTTATTCGTTGTGCTTGCTTCTTGTTTCTTGGTTATGCTGTACAAACTAATGTCGTTCTGATTTGTTGAAGTTCTGGTGGTTCTATTTTGCATTGGTGGGATAGAGGTGAGTTATTCTCATCTCGGCTTTGTTCGTGTCGACTAGATTACTTGATGCTGGTATATTGGATTCCTGATACCCCTGATAGCTTTCTTAGACAACTTGGTACAAAATCATCTTCTTCCAATTTGCAAATGAAATAGGTTTAGCCACATTCATTGTCATGAAAATTATAGAGATGAAATTAAAGTATTAGTTTCTTTCAATTTGATTCTACTTAGCAGAATTTTTTGTATCTTAAAGTGAGTTATGTGCTTGCTAGCATTAGCAATTTCACACTTTTTAAGGTTGACAATTGTTGGAGCATCTTAATGTTTTGCTTGAGTTATTTCCCTGTCATTTTGACTTTTCATTTTGCTGGAATTCCTTTTCTAATTACTAGTCTTTGGGATGGATTTTAGTCTATTATAAGGGATCTAGTGTTGGTAGGGTGCATTTTGTTCCTGTTTTCGGTCTATACATAAGCATTTGTATGATTTGCAAATTTTAATATTTTATTAAATATATGTTCACAACTGAGTCCCATAAATAATCTTGGAATTTATTCTTGTTTCTATACAGGCTATACATCCCAGATTCACTGGACAAACTTCTAATTGATTCAACTCCAGCATCCAGGTTAGATTCAACTAATTGAATTTTAAAGTTGGTAGGATACAAGCTTCAATCTGTGTGATTATATATGTCTCTTTAGATTCAACTGATTTAGTTTCTATATGGTCTGATTTTCTGTTGTATGTTCTAAATAAAAGAACATATATGAATTTTCATGATTAAAATTGGGATTTAGACCCCTCTCATCTCTCATGCTCTTTAGTTCAACCCTCTCTTATTTTAATCATTGATTGTCACATAGCTGGAAAAGAAAGAGTACATAATCGAGAAAAATATGAATTAATGGTTGACACTATTGCATCACAGAAGCTGGAAAGAAAAAGCTAAGAGCATCCAAATTCTTTCATTTTTTGATCATATATTCCTTATCATTAAGAATCTCCATTAAATATAATAAGTGAAGTACCTTCTAAAGTGACTTCAAATACTTCGATTAATTATTTACATGTCACCAACATTGACACCGACTCGATTGATAAATAAATAAACTAAAGGTAATCATAAACATCGGTGTAGATGTTAGTGTCTGACACCGATAGGGTCACACCACTTTTCAGAGGTGTCAGTGCTACATAGATTTCAATTATTCAGTTTCTCGGTGAACAGTTAGTGTATTAGATAAAACAATACTAGTTTTATTCATTCATTTTTGTCTTGTAAAATGATAGTATTTGTGCAGTACTTGGTTCCTTTGTACAATTATTAATATAGTAATAATACAATGTGACAAGGACTATGGAATCACTATAAAAGAAAAAAGGAAGTAATTATAGGAATATTTCACAATGCATCCACTTACTGGCCTCAGTTACTAATATATATATGATAGATAGATAGCTATGATGGTAAAAAAACATTCACTTTAAACTCTGTCAACAGGAGATAGTGGTGGACCTGAATTATAATATTTATTTGCTTCCTCCTTTGAATTTAGTTCTTTACTTGGAATTTCCATCGAACTTGGTAGTTTCTTACTACTTGAGACTGAAATAGAAATAAAGAAAGCTTGTAAATGAGGGATTGTTTAACTGAACTCAACTGAGTAGAATCCGCCTTTCAATGGCTCCAAAATGAATAACGGTGTGTCTTCCTCAGTTCCTTCCTAAAATTTATGACATGAATGATGTTAAAGTGATGTCTCATTATCATGTAACACCAAATGATGATTCAGCTTGGGCAGATTTGTTACCAAGGAAATTGTTAGCAGAAGACCACCAGCGTGATTGGAGTGTTATGTATAGGAAATTTAAGAATTGTATTTACAAGGGATATGAGTTAGGTTTTCTGAGTTCTTCACTTAAACATACATTATTGCTAATTACTATGTGTTAATAAAATGTTTTGCATTATTTCAACGTGCAGGACAAGAATGGTAGTTGGTATTGGGTCGAACAATATCACTGGTAGTTTCTTTCAGGTTGTAGAGTAGCAGGGATGGCAAGGATCGTGGGCCGGAAACATGATCAATATGATTCGAATAGTTCCAACGCAGGCCATTGAGTTTGGAACATTTGAGTGTACAAAACGGGCAATGGCATCACTGCAGGAGAAATTGAAACAGAATGAATACCCTTCCTCTAAGCCACATGTTTATTTCTTCAGCTCTCAGATTTTGGACTGGCTAGTTGGGGTTCTTCTTCTCATATTATTTGTACTGATGTTGCTGGAACATTTGGGTGAGTAGCATTCCTTTTTCTATCTTCCATGGCTTGTTTATCTTTATTTGATTTGGTCTGAAAAGGTTTTATCTGTCAGGTACCTAGCTCCTGAATATTTTATGCACGGTAGAGTTACCGACAAAATTGATGTATATGCTTTTGGTGTTGTACTCCTTGAGCTTCTATTCAATAGGAAACCCATTAACAACGAATCTCCAAAGGGCCAGGAGAGCCTTGTTATGTGGGTAAGTTTTTTTTAATAGTCTTATGAGTTCAGCATCTAAGATAGTTACAACATTGTATGTATTTAAATAAAGCATGTGCTAATATTAGAACTCAGCATTCCACTAGTATTGGATCCTAAGAGTTGGAAGTCAATATGACTAATGGCCACATCCAATTTCAGGCAACATCAATCTTGAAAAGTGGGAAGATTTCCCAGTTGCTTGACCCAAGCCTTGGCAGTGAATACAACGATTGTCAGCTCAAGAGAATGGTTTTAACTGCTACTCTTTGTATTAGACGGGTTCCTAGATTGCGACCTCAAATCCGAGTTGTAAGTCCTTTGTCTATGCAAATTCATTCCCTTCTGTTTTGTCTCACACTGCGTCCTTTGGGTTATTAATCAAGTTTCTTCAATAATGCAGATACTGAAACTTCTTCACGGTGATGCAAATGGTTGAAGAGGATAAAGACATAGAAATGTTGCCAAAACAAAAGCCAAAGAAGAAGAAGAAAACTTATATATGAAGAAAGTGTTATGACTTAAAATATGATTTTTATGTGTATGATATATAGTACTTGAAATATTATGACTATACATGATTTTGTATACTTTTTGGTTAATATTAAAAATATTATGATTTAGTTAAAATATGATTTTTATGTGTGTGATTTTATAGTATTTGAAATATTATGATTGTACATGAAATATAACTAAATGGTGTATATGAAATAGGGTGTAAATAGATTTAAATATAATATAATTGTTCATTCATAAATAGCGTATTTACGCCTGATTTTTATTAAAATAGGGTGTAATTAAGAACGTATCTACACCCAATTTCTATTAAAACTGGGTGTAATTAAACGTAATTACGCCCAATTACACCCGATTTTTATTAAAACAAGGTGTAATTAAAACATAATTACGCCCAATTACACCCGATTTTTATTAAAGCAGGGTGTAATTAAAAACGTAATTACGCCCAATTACACCCGATTTTTATTAAAACAGGGTGTAATTAAAAACTTAATTACACCCGATTTTTATTAAAATAGGGTGTAATTAAAAACGTAATTACACCCGATTTTTATTAAAACAGGGTGTAATTAAAAACGTAATTACGCCAAATTACACCCGATTTTTGTTAAAATAGGGTGTAACGTAGAACGTATTTACACCCGATATTTTTAAAATAGGGAGTAATTACGAATGTATTTACACGCGTTTTTTAAACGGGTGTAAATGCGTTAGACATTTCTCACCCTGTGGATATACACCCGATTTTTATTAAAAATAATGGGTGTAAATTTAATAAAAAATGGGTGTAAATTAACATTTTTGTACTAGTGATTAAAGACCCTTTAAATTTATTGATACTAAATACTCCCTCCGTCCTATAATGAGTGACCTATTTGGAGTAATATGATGTCCTAAAATGAGTGACCCATTTCAATTTTCAATACACTTTTTCCAATTTTATCCTATAATTAATTAAAAGTTCACCATTCCCAATACATGATAAGGGTATTATAGTAAAAACAATATTCTCTCTTACTTTTTTACAATTTTCTTAATCTGTGTGAAATGGTGTGATAAGTCACTTATTATGGTATGGCACAGAAGAAATAAATGTTAGTAAAAATTGGTACATTCGCATGGAAAAGATCATCGATTAAGATTGTTTGATAATGTTGACTTAAACAAAAATGTATTACCAAAATTTAAGTCCAATATATAATACATATAAATAGCAATGATTTTTTAGAAAGTGTTAGATGTACACGTTTTTAAAAAATGTATATTGAAACATGGGAATAGCCTGTTAAGGGCGAACAAAAAGTTTTCTTTATGCAAATTGGAAGTAGTTAACATATAAAACAATTTTCTTGAAGATAACAGTTTGACTTAAATTGTTATTTTAGTTGTGAATTAAAATTTTCAGGCCAATTTTACTCTTGACTCATTGTCATAGCAAACAAGACAATAATTGAGAATTGCATTATGCTAAGTTAAAATGGCTAATGAGATTGAGAAAGTGACAGACATTTTGATATATAAATGATGTTTCTAATATTTTACCTAAAATGATCTTTGTTTCAATCACATGGTTTGCAAGTCTAATAAAAGTCAACCTACTACCATCCATTGTATAGTCCTTCTTATTGATCAAAATTTCTTAACAACATAATAGTTGTGACAATCTTTAACTTGATAGAGTGGTTTAACAAACTTGAATTTTTTAGATAACTCAAGAATTTAGTGTCAGTTGTTCAAAAACATCATTATCATTTATTTCTAATCTATTAATGGAATCACAACTAAAAAATTCCTTTACCAAGAAGAAATTGTGTAGTATAATCATTTATATCATACTATACACAATCTCAATGGTTGATGTCAAAATAGCTCTATTTTGAAGGAATTGATGATTTATGTAGTTTTGAAGGAGATTTTGATAAGTACTTGAAACAATAACCTCAATAAAATCATAACAATAACTTCTCAAAAATACTAGTATTAACATATCCATCATTTGATTCTAACATTTTTTCCATTATCTATCTTTAAAATCCACTAAGAGAAAATTCAAATTTCTTCTAAAGTGAGTGAACTTCAGTCACTTTGTAGCCACATATTTTGTGTTAGGGTAACAACAATGCATTTGATCTCAAATATATGTAGCATTTATTGTTACATGGACAATACCAGATCTAATTCCTCTCGAAATTGCTTGTAGGATTTTTCTGTAATCACCACCAAAAACATTAACTTTTCCTCCAAATATTTGCTCAAATGCAATCTTGTCATCATTCATAATATCCTTTAATGATTTGTCAAAGATATTTCTCAATCTTAATTGCAAGAGCTTAACAAGTTTATAATCTATCTCAATGTTACAAATAGAAGATTCCAGACTTGGAACTGAAATCTTGAATTTGAAATGTGTTGTTTATCCTCATGGTAGCAATAAACTTGCAATTTTGCTTGATTATACCGTCAATACATTTTTTTTGTTTAGCACTTAAAGCATAATTTTTTTTTGTAATTTAGAATGTGTTCTTATTCATACTAGTAACAATAAGAATATCTTTGTCGACTCAAAGTTTTAATTGTTCTGTGTGAACTTGCCAAAAGCAAAAAAAATTCTTTTCATCTTCATGCTCATCGCGTTGAAATATATTTTGAAATTATTCATAGTGATATTTGGGGAATGTCTTAGGTTCTATCTCATGCCAAATATAAATACTTTGAGACGTTTATTGATGACTTTAGCAATTTTACCTAGCTTATTTTCTTCGTTCTAAAGCTGAAGTTTTTGCAATGTTTAATTTTTTTTGGCTTATATTGAAAATCATTTTCACACCATCATTAATATCTTACGCACAGACTCTGACGGGGAGTATATTTCTTATGCTTTTCAAGGATTTTTGCAACAAAAAGATATCATGTCTCAGTGTTTATGTCCCTATATGCCTCAACAAAATGGCTTCGTAGAATGCAAAAATTGATATTTATTTGACGTTGCACGTTCCTTGCTTCTTGCGGCCTCTATGCCTCCCTAATATTGAGTTAAAGGTTTTTCCACATCTGTCATTCTCCCTATTCTCGTCTCTTTCTTGCACAGCCTGATTATACTAATATTCATCCATTTTGTTATGTATGTTTTCTTCATCTTTCACTTCCTACGCTAAACAAACTTTATGAAAAATCACTTATGTGTGCATTTTTGGATTATAGTACCACTTATAAAGAGTTCTTGTGTTGTGATCTCACATCTCATCACTTACGCATATTTAGGAATATTGTTTTCTTTGATCAATTTTTTTCCAAGTTCTAAACCTTCCTCTGTTGGCTATATTATTCTTGTTAATATCCTAATGATTCCCCTCCTGTAAAATGATTTAAATCAAGTCAACTTTATGTTAGACATACTCTTACTATGTCCCTTCCCATCGTGATTCGTCACCAAAGCATGCACCAGTACCTCTGCGATGCTCACAACGAGTGTCTCACCCATCTGATAGGTATAAATATAGGCCTATTTCTCTTACTGCTACTCTATCTGGCACATATATTTCTACTTGTTATTCTCAAGCAGTTAAATATGTTCGTTGGGTCACGATAATGAATGATGTACTTGCCATACCCCAAATTTGTCCGGGCATTTTTACTATTATATGAGTTTTTATCGCATTTTATTTCGAATGAATGAAATAACTCATTTGATAGTGAAGAGAGTGTTCAATAACTTAAAAGTGCAAGGTCGCTGGTTTGATAATTGAGTCACACTATCTTCTTTTTTATTCTTGTTATTATTAAAAATTCAACAAAAAGTCAAATATTAATTTACTTCAAATTTAGTTTTCAATTAGTTTGGTTTCATTTGATTTTAATTTAAAAATATAAAAACTAGAGTGTCTCTCTTAATTTGTCATTCACATTTTCTAATTTGTCAGTTTTTTGTCATTCTTGCTTTTGATTGGTTATATCTTGTCATACTACTTCTGATTGGTTCAAATTTGTCAACTTGCAGGCCAAGAAAAAATTAAACAATATTTAGTATGATTCTCTCATCCAGGTATTATTTAATTTTATTTTCTTCTTTTTTTTGTCTTTTAACCTAGTTTTTTCACATCTATAAATAATCTCCCTTTCTAAACCAATTTTTTCATTCACAATTTACAAATTCAAAAACCAAAAAGTTGTTTCCCTTCACACTAAAGAGCAACAAAAACTAAACTCTAAAAAAGCTTCAAGCCTTGCATCCAGTCCATCAACAACACCTCGCAGTAGAAAAGACAGAAGTCAAAGAAGAGAAGAAAGAGGAAGTCAGAACAAAATAAATTTGCTCACCGAGGTAAATCCCACTCCTGTGGGCAAAGTCAAAGAAGAGCAATCTGATTGTTTAATGTCTAGCTACAAGAGCAAACACTTCAAAGTAGTCTAAACCATATTTTTGTAGAAATCCTTTAGCAACTAATCTTGTTTTTGTCATTCTTGCTTTTGATTGGTTATGCCTTGTCATACTACTTCTGATTGGTTCAAATTTGTCAGCTTGCAGACCAAGAAAAAATATATTTAGTATGATTCTCTCATCCAGGTATTATTTAATTTTATTTTCTTCTTTTTTTGTCTTTTAACCTAGTTTTTTCACATCTATAAATAATCTCCCTTTCTACACCAATTTTTTCATTCACAATTTACAAATTCAAAAACCAAAAAAGTTATTTCTCTTCACACTAAAGAACATCAAAAACTAAACTCTAAAAAAGCTTCAAGCCTTGTATCCAGTCCATCAACAACACCTCGCAGTAGAAAAGACAGAAGTCAAAGAAGAGAAGAAAGAGGAAGTCAGAACAAAAAAAATTTGCTCACCGGGGTAAATCTCACTCCTGTGGGCAAAGTCAAAGAAGAGCAATATGATTGTTTCATGTCTAGCTACAGGAGCAAACACTTCAAAGTAGTCTAAACCATATTTTTGTAGAAATCCTCTAGCAACTAATCTTGTTTTGTATTTTCCAATTGATCCATCTGGCTTTAGATTTATCTTGAAAACCAATCTGACACTGATGGCTTTCTTCTCCTTTGGAAGCTCAATGAACTCCCAAGTCTTGTTTCTTTTTATATCCTCAAGTTCTTATTTCCTGGCTTTCAACCACACTTTCTTCTTGAAAGCTTCTTCAGTACTAACTGGTTCAGAATCTACTAACATGACACACTGAATGACTTCTCCTTCAGAGTCTATCTCAGTATATTGCAACATGTCAAACTCTCAAATCTTCTTGTTATTTTCTATTTCTTTGTGGCCTCTGAACTTGTTTAGAATCTTCTTCAAATTTTGGAACAATATTAGATGTTGAATTACCTTTAGAAGTTGGACCACTTGAAGTTCCACCTTCAGACGCTTGGCCCCCTTCAGAGGCTTGATCACCAGAGTCTGGATCATCATCATAATCTGGATTAGAATCAGATTCACCTTCAGAATCACCTCCAGCTTCTGACTCATCTTCAGAGTCTCCTTTCAGAATTAGACTCGACTTCAGCTTCAGAGTCATCTTCTAACTCTGGCTCATCTTTAGAGGCAAAATTCCCTTCAGATTCAAAAGTATCTTCATAAGTTAACTCAGGTGTGAACACTACGTTAATCAATGAAAAATGCATCTTCAAAAGTATCTTCGAGTTGGAATGAGACTTGCTCCAATCCCATGCTTCTGACTCTTTCACAACGACGTCTCTGGTGACTTCAACCTTGTTAGTGACTGGACAATAAATCTTATAAGCACATGCACTGTGGTACCTAATCAGCAACATTACTTTGCTTCTATCATCCCATCTTCTTTCTAGTAGAACATGGAACATGTTTGTAACAAACTGAACCAAATACCCTGAAATGACTCACACTTTGCTTATCTCTAGTATATTTCTCAAAAGGAACTGTTTTCTTCAGGTTCTTCGTTGGACACCTGTTGAGCACATATGTTGCAGTGGCAACAACTTCTCCCCATAAAGTGCGTAGCAAATTCTTCTTTTTCAACATGTTCCTTGTCATATTAAGCAAATTTCTATTTCTTCTTTTAGCAAGATGATTGTGTTAAGGAGTGTATGGAGCAGTCACCTCATGCTCAGTTCCATTATCCTCACACAACTTCTTGAACTCTTAGAGTTTTACTCACCTCCACCGCCAGTTCTAAGAGCTTTTAACTTCTGACGACTCTGTTTTTCAACCTTCACCTTGAAATTCTGAAACCCAGCAAACACTCGTGCTTAAACTCGATGAGTGCTACCCATGTCATTCTTGTGAACTCATCCACAAACGACACAAAATACTTGTTTCCTCCAAGTGAAGTTACTTCAAATGGTCCACATACATCAGAATGCATTACTCCTAAAGCATGCTTTTCTCTTGGGGCCACTTCTGGTGCAAATGGAAATTTAGGTTTCTCGCCTTTCATGTATATCCCACATGACTTCTCATGCTTCACAATCTTAGAAATGCCATGTACCAACTTCTTAGAACTCAAATTCCCTAAGCTTCTGAAGTTCAGATGCCCCAATCTCTTATGCCACAGCTCACTGTCACCTTTAACACCTTCTGCACTAAGGTATTTTAGTTTTAGCTGTCTCTACGCTCACCTTGAATTTCGGTTGCTTCCTTGCTCATATTGCTTAATTAGCTTCTGATCACAATCATACAACTTTAAACGATTGTTCATTATAGTTACTAAGAAACCTTTCTCAATGAGTTGACATACACTCATCAAATTTCTCTTTATACCAGCAACATACCAAACATCTTTGATCATAACAGGTTTACCATTCTTCACTTTCACTTTGACATTTCCCATACCTTCAGTATTAAGGTACTTATCATCAACACATCTGATTTTTGTCCTCTATCTAGAGTCAAAATCAATAAGCCATTGTTTGTTTCCAATTATGTAATTTGAGCAGCCAACGTCCATATACTATCAATCTACCCAATATCCACCATCAGATTGAGAAGCAATCAATAGTACAGGTTCATCATCAGAATCTCCTCTGACTATGTTTGCTTCTTCTAACTTCCTTTCCTTGTTTAACCAACACTCCTTAGCAAAGTGACCAAATCTATTACAATTGTAATACTAAACCTTTCTCTTGTGAAGCTTCTCCTTTCCCTTTATGATGTTTCTTCTCATCAGATTTAAAGGCTTATGACTTTTGATAACCACCGTCGTGTCTCTTCTTAGCTTTTGACCAAGACTTCTTCAGACTCTTCTTACTAGAAGACGCCTTCAGAGTCTGCTTTACCTCTCCTTTAGAGGTTCTCTTTGTCAGACGCAACTCTTGTGCCTCTAGACTACTATGTAGCTCTTCAATTCTCATCGTGCCAAGGTTCTCTCAGTAAGAGATCTCAGTACCTTCTAAATAATAACTTTTTCACATAGTGTTTCTCCACAAGCCTTCATCTCATTTGTGATCAAAATCACTATAGAGATGTAATAAGGTATTGTCTCATTGCTTTCATATTGAGATTCCCATCCTGCTTACATAGAGACTGAAGCTTCACCTTCTTCACTGATGCATCGCCGCTGTAGCACCGTGCCTGTATGTCATACCCGACCTTCGTCGTCGTTGAATCAACGATTTTCTTAAACACATTAGCATCCACACACTGATGGATGTAGAACAACACCTTATGATCTTTCTTCGTCTTATCTCTTTGCGCGTTTCTGTGTTCCTTCGTCGCATCTGCTGCAATTGAAATATAACTATCGGTGACGAGATCAAGAACGTCTTGAGCACTGAACAACACATGCATCTAAATCATCCATTGATTCCTAATCTTTCCATAAAACATTGGAAGCTTTGTATTCAAGCTATTTGCGTCGTTCATCTTCGTTCTTGTGCACTGAAACTCATTCAGATCTCACCAAACATTTGTGTTTCCCGATCCCGCAAAATCAAGAAATGTAATTCTATTACGATTTCAATCGTGAATTCAACGTGAAGCCAAGAAACAAAATCAACCACACACGCCTCACGTACACTTGTGTTTCCCTGTGAATCGAACCAGAGCTCTAGATATCAATTATTGGTGCACAAGGTTGAAGATGAAGATGAAAGAAAAGAGAAAAATGTAAAAAACTCTCAATGATGAAAATTCAGTTATGATTTTACTGTAACAAACTTGTTTAAATACATAAAAAAATGTCACGTAAGCAAACTATATCACATAAACAAAACTAACTATGCTAGTAAAACTCCGAAAAAAGTTCTGAACATGCACCTTCTCAACTAAGTTGAGAAATGTTTTGTTTTTGACTAAAGAGTCTCTACACCTCCTAACCTGTGAAGCACGGGTACTCCGTTTTAGGTAAAGTACCGGTACCGGGTACGTACCGGGTACCGGTACGCGTACGGTACGCGTATGGTACGCACCGAAGCCGTACCAAAATTTTTTTATTTTTTTTTGCTTTGGTACACCAACCGATACACATTTGGTACACGTACCCAAAAAATTTTAGTTTTTGTTCATACAAATCTTTGTCTTCTTTCAAGAAAGAGTAAGATTTATAATGAAGGAGTAACAAAAATGTGGGATATTGGTGGAGATGAATTGAATCTATTTGATGGAGCTGGTATTCTTGAAGTTGCTACTCTTTCTCTCGATGAACCTGAACTAGAAGCTGCATTTATTGGAGAAGAAAATATTGATATTCAACCATGATTTTATGATTTATTAATACTTTTAAGTGTGATTTATTTAAGCAAAGTATTTTTTAATTTTATTATTTTATCGATATTTAAATAATATAATTGTTTAATTATTTTTATAATTGTATTTTATCGATATTTAAATAATATAATTGTTTAGTTATTTTATCGATATTTAAATAATAAGTGTGATTTATTAAAGCATTATACTAACGTACCCGTACCTTAGTTTTTCTAAAAATGACGTACCCCGTACCAGTACCCATACCGGATACTGGGTACGTACCGGTACCTATGCAACGCAGCTCCTAACTAATGTAGGCTTGTGACTAACAATCTCATAAGCTTCTATTTCTAACTAACATCCGCTTCTAAATATAAATTACTTGTAACAAAGGGAACTCATTTTTGAAGTCTATTGATTCATCCCATAATCAAGGCACCTGCTAAAATTTTCAAGCTAATTGACACGATTGTTGATAAGATTGGGAAAAAGAATGTTTTTTCAAATTATCGTGAACAACACGGAAAATAACAAGACAACTGATGAATTGTTGAAGCATACAAGGATGAACTTGTATTGGACACCTTGTGTCATTGCATCACATAGTGCTTTTCATGTTTTTCATCTTCCATTGTGTTTCACATCTCACTTCAGTTAGGCCACCAAAACATACTTTCCACTCTCAACAATCCAAAACCTTGAGAATTTCAAAATACAAAAGAGAACAAGTAATGAACATGATACAAACAAGAGCTGTATTCTACTAGCAATTGACTGTCAGAATACTTCAAAAAAAATCAATGAACAAATTTCAAAAATGAATCTAATTATGCAGACACAAATTTATATTTCTTGTCATCTTCAATACCGAACGTCTTACGTCTATTCTTTCTCGCATCTTTCTGAGGAAAATCTGCTGAATGGTGAGAAGCGATGGGAGGACGAAAAAACACTTTTTCTCTGAAATCTTTTCTGATGTCCCATAGAACCTCTGCACAATTCTGCATAGTTGGCCGCGATCGTCGTACAGGTGCAAGGCATTGGAATGCGAGCTTGAGAACCTTTTGTACTGCTTTGTTTGAGGCTGAACTTCTCCTAAGCCTTGGATCCATTGCAATCACTTCTTCTCCTTGTTTTAGTAACTGCATTGCCTGCATATATTTACATGAAAATTGTGTTAGTCTTATCAATTCAATGATTCATTGCAAGTGTTTGTACTTGCATAATAAGATTCAATGGTTCATGTTAATAGCTTTATCTATAAGAAAATAAGTGGTTTGACTAAGGTGGCTAATGAGTTTAAGTCAAGTCAAGTTTGATCCCGGACCAAAACATTTTTGGTCAAAATCTTTTTACCTAACTTAGAATTATTAGACTCAATTTCCTTAAAAATCAGGTTATATTGGAAAAAATTAGGGGTGACAAACGAGCATGTCTGTCCCGTTTAGATCTGTACTGCAAAAAATAGAACGGGACAAACATAGTTGATGATCAGGCCTAAAACTTTGTTTCGTCCCGTAAAATAATGAAGGCGAGAAGGGGCGAACCCACGACCAATGCACCTCTAAAGTCTAAAAACGGGCGCAGGGTGGAGCGGATATATAACAGGGTGTAGACCTAAAACTTTGACCCATCCCATGGAAAGGTGCGGGCAAAATGAACATGCTTAGCGAGTTGGACCCGTTTTGCCACCTCTATAAAACACACAAGTTCAACATTGAATAAAGTGAAAGTTTGATTAGAGCTTATAAAAGCTTGAATCTCTGGCCTTACAAACTTGTTTCGTAAGAATGTATTAGAACTAACATAAAATCTAATATGGTATCAGAGTCTATCAAATCAAGTAATTTATTATTTATTTTCACACGCCAAGTCCAATATATAAACACTATCAATTGGAGAATAATTTAACATGTATATACTTACCCATTTAATTGTAACTCTCTCATTGAGGGGCTTCTTTGGTTCAACTGGATATCTTCCTGTCATCATTTCAACAAGTAACACACCAAATGAATAAACATCACTCTTTTCACTGAGTTGTCTTGTTCTCATGTAATCAGGATCCAAGTAACCAGCTGTTCCTTTAACTTGAGTCGAAACATGAGTTGCATTAGGGTCCTCTGAACCCAACCTAGCAAAACCAAAATCTGCTACTTTCGCTCTTAAACCGTCTGTTATTAAGATATTTGATGCTTTTATATCTCTGTGAATGATTGGATGATCTGTCAATCAATCAAACAATAACAATAGTCAATCATAAACAACAAGCAAAGCCGTCTTAAGTTTTTAGAGACAATTCAACTATGTCAAATTTTAAGCCCTATATGATAGTCCGCCTTGCAAGTTCTCAAAGACGGCCCTGACAAAATAACTGTTACGTATAAGCTATATCTTTAAGGGCACATACCTGTGTACATATGAAGGTATGTAACTGCATGAGCTACATCAATTGCTACATCCAAACGCTTACCAATTTCAAGTCCATTTCCTCTCACACCTGAATATACAATTCACAATCTCAATGACATTAGAAATTGATGATAAAGGTAATAGTAGTAATATACTTCATTAGGCCAGTTCTTAAACTTACCATCTAGATGTTCCCTAAGAGTTCCATTATTAACATATTCAATCACAATAATCTTGTCATCTCCATGCTCCAAATATCCATGCCATCTCACAAGATTCAGATGCTCAATTTTCGATAGCGTGTTTATCTCATTCTTGAACTCAGCCAAGTGTTTCTTTTGTACATCCTGTCAACAAACATTACTATATCAGATTCAGCAATTCAAAAACCGAATCACACCAGACGGTTCAACCGATTGAATTATAAACCAGCCTTTACTACAATTCGCCTATTTTGGCATATAAATCGCAGATTCGCCCCAGTTTGGACGAATCAATTTTTATCACCGCAGAACCAAACACACGAAAATCTCAATCACATCAAACCAGATCATAGAGATGGGAAACAATCAAAAACTGAACTTTTTCATGTCATACCTTCCTAGCACACTTTACAGCCACAAGGGTTCCATCATAAAGCCTTCCCTTATACACAATTCCAAACGCCCCTTCACCAATCTTATTATCTGGAGAAAATTTTCCTGTTCCCTTATAAAGTTCCTCAAATGAAAAATTTCCAACTCCAATTTGATTACTAGAAGTGCTAGTAGGTGTTGAAGGATGAGAAGATTTCCACTTTGATGAACTCTTAGAACTTTCAGATGATACATCTGTTGTTGAAGCTGCAAAAAAACATCACTAATATAAAGGATTGACCATAAAAAAACATGATAACAATGATTAAATATTCATCATATTCATACTTACATGATACCCCTCTGACTTTATTATTCCTTGCAGAATCATTTTCAAAAGGTTCTGAAGATGTTTTTGATTTCCCTGACAGAATCAATGTGAACAGACCTGAAATTTTTTTCACAACATAGTTAAAATTTGTCATGGTACCATGATCATTCTTAGGATTGTGTCTATTTATGTTATTTGTGCCAATATTTTTCTTCCTTTGGTTAGATTGATGCAAATTTGAAGTTGATGGTTTTTTCATTGGTAGATGAAACTAAAGAGTATTCAATTTCATTATCATCTCTCTTTTATCTATATAATAAAATAATCGAAAGAGATATGTTCTAAGTTGCTTTCATATGTAGTTTCATTCATACGTGTTTTTCAAACATGTTTGTTTTGTTTTTGTTCTTGTCTTGTAAAAGTGTTTTTTTATTCATTTTCTATCATTCAAAGTTTAACAATTTTATAAAGAAAAAGTGCTACTGGTTACCTACCAAGTCAAGAAATCAGCAGCCAAGAAATTACATAAATGCTAGCTGGAGTTAGTCCTTGGTCTTGATTCTTGAATGTGTCATTATCAATTAAAAAAAATAATTAGTCACTATACGCGGTTTCACATGTGTGACTTGAAAAGACTTTGCTTTTGTTTTGGTCTTTGTTTTTTAGATGAGAAATGTTTTTGACATTAAAATGCCACAAATAGTTATTGTTGAAATGAAATTAACAATGACAAAATCTTGTTATAATACTCATTTGCTAGTCTATGTTATTGCCTTGTTTGTAGAGTCATTGAATGATTGACCGAATATACTATAGTAGGATAGTGTCAGTGATTTATTTTTGTTATTTAGACAATTGGTCATGTTCAACATTTCGTTTCAATTGGCCCTTCTTTCCATTTTATTTTAAACAATCTTCCTTCTTATTCTTTGGATTTTCCACACACCATGTGTATTTTTAAAAATCTCTCTGTTTTTGGAGCTATATCTCCGAAAGCAAATTTTTTATTTAATGTTAAATTGTTCCGTAGGTGCATCTACGAAACATTTTTTTAACGTTTTTAAACGGTTTCGTAGATGCACCTACGAAATAATTCAACGTTAAATAAAAAAAATATGCTTCAGAAAATACACATTCGAAAGCAGGGGGCAAAAATGAAATTTTGCCAGATGCCTAAGAATATTATGGGATGGATTGTAATAATAATGAAAATGACTGCAAAGATCATCCATCCATCTTCATGTATGTAGTGTATTAGATACATTTCACAAAACTTCATACAAGAAAGTTCAAAGACAAAGAAATTCATAAAAAAGTTGTTAATTTATGTAATGATCTTTATTTATCCTTGCTAATATAATGTCCAATTATTTTTTTTACTCATATTATTTATGTTGTCAATACAAGATATGACTTAAATTATCATACATTCAAATAGTACTACGAGAAAGCCAGTTTCACAAATCTATGGCTTTAAGATGTGTTAAAAATATCCTTAAAGAAAATTGAACTCGAGCATATAATGGAGGCAGAGCCGGCACAACACATTTTGAGTCCTAAGACGAAATTAAAAGTCAAATATTTAAAAAATGTTGAAATTAATTATTATATTTATTTTAAATTTATTTTTTGACTTTATCGACAAATATAAAAATCAAACATTCCTTTTTTCTTAAATAAGTATGTGTTGTTGAAGTGTCGACTTGTTTATACTCAAAATTATATTTTGCATTTCAATAAATAAATTATTAAATTCAATTAACTTTTTTGTTTTCTTTTTTTTTAATTTTCTAACTTTTAAATTTAAATGTTGATAATACTCTAAAACAAAAATAAACATGT
The DNA here is from genome assembly GCF_029867415.1 of Vicia villosa. Classification (NCBI taxonomy): domain Eukaryota; kingdom Viridiplantae; phylum Streptophyta; class Magnoliopsida; order Fabales; family Fabaceae; genus Vicia; species Vicia villosa. The sequence continues at coordinate 89,095 of NW_026705510.1, read as the reverse complement.
CACAATAGGTTCTCATGAAATAAACATTATAAACTAATATAAATATGATAAATATTTGATCAATAAAACTTAACTACCAATATGTTATTTTGTATAAAAATTATTTTAAATACTGTTTTCCTGCCCACTAACATAAAATTGTTGATGGAAATAAAATATATATAAATAAAGGATTTAATGGAAATACCGACAGTGTAAAGCAGTTTTACGCTGTCAATGAAATCCAAACCGTTAATTTTTATAAACGTTTGACTTTTTCTTTAAATCACATATAAAATATTTATTTTTAAGGGTTGTGATGTACTGCGGACAGGGCACTACCTTTAAGCTTATAAATAAAAACAAAAAATACGGTTTTAAAATGTAACTACTTTTATACTATAAAAAAAATTATTGAATGTGCCGTTTATATTTTCCATTCTAGAACAGTTTAATTGCAATTAGCACAAAGCACCATAAAAACTGTACACGAGGTTTTAATGACATAGTATACATAGTAATTATTATCATAGCTGTGCATATTATGCCTTGTAATTAAAGAAAAATTAGAGGCCCTAGGCAAGAGCCTTTCTCGCCTTGCCTTATGACCGGGCCTGAATGGAGGTCAACAATGGGATCACAAGAAAACCAACCTTGATTAGTCAAAGAACTTAGTACTTAAGAGTACTCACAACCTCCATGTCATTACTTTTGTAAAATCAACCAACTACGAATTGGAAGTACTGTTTAGAAAAAGAGGATATGAAATGGGAAAATGTTAGGTTATGGCCTATTATATGTAGCTACATGCATCTAATGCATTTAGGAGAATACCTCTATATGGTTTTGTTGCTTGTCCCTTAAGTTTTACTTTGAATTTAGTTTTATGTTTGAGTCTCCTCTTTAATTGCACGTCTTTAAGGATCGAGTTTTTGATCCATATTTTAATATGTATAACTCAAATTGTTTGTGTTTGAGTATAAACATTATGCTTTAAGTCAATTAGTCGATTTTTGGAAAAATAACCATCATTGAGATTGATTTAAGTCGTGACAAAAGTAGAATCTCAAATCATTATTGAAAACTTGAGTTTTTGAGATTTTAGATGTGTGATTTGAATCACATAATCCCTTGAGTAAAATCAAACAAGGCAGAGAAGAATTAGATTTTTGTTTCAGCTTGTGAGTCGAATCACAACTTAATCTTGATTCAAATCAAGCACCCTATAAGTTGAATCACAATTTACACATGAGTCGAATCACCAATCCTTCTTCAGCCTCTGCCAAGTTTGAGTCGAATCATAACCCGTCCATGACTCAAATCATAGCCCGTGTGAGTTGAACCATGCCTTAATTTTGACTTGAATCTTAGAAAAATGGGTCTCTATTTAAGTGTAGATCTTGTTCCATATTACTTTACCACTTGAATCAAATCACCAAATGCTCTTGACTCGAATCAAACATAATTTTTTCACTAACTTTTGTGCTTCACATTCAGCACCTAAAAATCTTTTTCTCTCTCAAACCTTTCACAATTTTGTTAATGTTAAAAACACATTCTTCTATTGAAGATTTGGAAACTCATAAACCACGTGATTTTTCATTTTTCAAAGGAGTTTTGAATCGTTCTTGAACACTTGCGATTTCATTCATATTTTATCTCATTATTTTCCATTGTTACATGGATATGAATATCATCTTTGAAGATTCGTGATTGATTGAAGATATTCACACTACTAAAAAACACATCTAACATCATATGTGAAATGTATTTGACCTCGGCTACGAAAGTGAGGTAACGAAGGGCGTCATGAAAAGCTACCACTTTAGAACTTAGTTATTTAAATGTTTAGGGGTAAAGTTATCTACATGTGGGTTTGATCCCCCGCATCTTCATTTTTATTATTTTTAGAACTGGATGATGCGCCCAATATTAACACTCAGTATTTTGTAGAACTGATGTAATATCTCAATGTTATTACCTCGGTTATATGTAAAATCGAGGGGATAATTTTTTTATACTATTGTTTGCACCTGTATTACATAACCATATTACATAATATAGAGCCATATTTTGTAGATTCCTAAAATAGAAACATTGTACATTTTGCGAATTTCTCAATCTGAAACATTGTACCACAAATATTCATTGATTACACCAAAGGCAAATCCAAAATGGCATACACTTTATAATTTTACATAAAAACTAAAACATATGTCCAATAGGATTTGTCACTGGTTGTTAAGCACCTATGATTTGAACAATATTTGAAACTAACTAGGATAATCAACAACAAATTTAAATTTATAGTACAATGATTAATTATAAATTACTAAGGGATATAAAATATTTACTTACTAGTTTTTCCATATCCCCTCTTCATGATCACAACGAATAACATGCCTATCATCAGAATCATTTTCTTCAGATGATTGACGTAAATGTGTTGCTAAACAAGGCGTCTCATAGTTAAAATCTTGATTTTCATCAGTACTATCGGGAATATATTTTCCTTGAAGAACAATTGACCATCTAGTGTTAAAAGGATCAGTGACATAAAAAACTTGTTTTCCTTGGATTGCCATGATGAATGGTTCGTTCTTATAAGTTGCCTTTCTAATATCAACCCATGGGAATCCTAATTCATCAGTTTCTACACTGTTGTTATTGTCAATCCACTTGCACTTAAATAAAATCACTTTAAAAGAAATATAGTCAATCTCTAAAATCTCCTAAATTACCCTAAAGTACGCTCTAGATGCCAGTACATGATTGTTATATTTGGAACTAGAAAAGTACATGGATTCAACTTCAACCACAACCCCACTATTTTGGATGGTGCTGCGATCATCCTTTAACTTTGTAGAGAATGAATATTTACAAATGTCGTATGCACTCCAAGTAATTACATTAAACTTAGGCATACATGACAACCATTTGCAAGTATCTGATGCACTACTCTCCTTAGAAATACTTTTATTAAACCAAGTTATGAAAGTTTTGTTATGCTCTATCAACAATCATTTTTCATTCATCCATGGGAATTTTTCATTATAAGACTTTTGTGAGCGGTCAAGTAAGGTTGAACTTTACTAAGGTTATTCAATATACAGAAATGTGCTTGAAGAACTACTTATCGATCAAATGTCTTAACATTTAAACTTTGAATACCTCTACCATATAACATCCATCATGACGAGACTCGGGAATTTCCTTAAGGTTTGCTTCTGACAAATAGTTTGTACAAAACTCAATAGCTTCTTCTGTGATGTACCTTTCCACGATAGAAGCTTCCGCACAGTGATGATTCTTTGTATACCCTTTAAAAGTCTTCATGATTCTTTGAATACCGACCTCTTTTTCCAAATATTTTTCTACACTGGTTTTTTTATTTCTTTTCAAAAACAAAATTAATGTGTTGTTGTCTTTTATAAACTTTCTTCCCGATTAAGGGCTTTGGACCGATATCAAACTCATGCTCTCCATTAAAAGTCTTACACAATCTACAATATGGAGGACTAGGTCTTAGAAATTTTTGATACCCACGATAAACTGTCTTTTTCCTTTTGTAATAGGTGGTGACATGTGTCAACTTTACATATAGAACATGCTTTATGAAAATTAAAATAGTACACATACAACAAAAATAAAGAACAACAGTAATGGACCAAAATAACAACAACAAGAACAATAGTAATGGAAAACAACAGTAAGGAACAACAACAAGAAGAAGAAGAATAACATACCGGAGAATAATTGTGAGAATTTTTTTCGTTCACTAGAGCTTACGTCCACCTTGGAGAATAATGGTGTTCTTTTGTTGGCTGGAAAAGAAGTGCTCATTCGCTAGGGCTCGAAAAGTGAATGAGGTAGATACTAAGAGAATAAAAAAATATAAAGAGTATTTATCACGGTTTTACTGAAACCCGACGTAACATATCTGACATAAAATCTATAAAAAATAAAGGCGCCTTTTGGTTTCAAGAAGAATAAAAAATTAGAGAATTTTCATCTCAATTTAAAAAAAAAAACCGAGGTAGCATATCCAACGTAAAATCTATAAAAAAATAAAGGTGCTTTTTGTTTCTAAATAAAACATAAAATTGCAAGAGCCGGGAATCGAATCTCAAACCCTGAGCATATATTTATGTCGGTTTTTGTTAAAACCGGGGTAACAGATTGGGATTTTTTTTAATAAAACAAGGCGCTCCCATTACATATACCCTCGGTTTTTTATTGTTCGTGGTGAAAGCTTCGTCATTAAAAGCGTTATTTGTTGGAGTGTCATTTTTTGGTTTTAACGTTCCTTTGAAGATTTGTGTAAGATTTCAGAGGCTTGCAAGGGTGTGTGGTGTTGTGATTAGTTCTGACAATTCCAATGGGAAAAAAAGGTTTTTCTCGCCATGTTGACCTTGGTATTACTCTATGGAAGTCTAGCTACGTATATGGTAGGAGATCTTTTCAATCTTCGGATAGACCAATGCTCAAGATACCGGTGAAATTGTTTGTGGAAATTATCATAAACAGAGACTTAGGTGTAGGTTGTTGGGGTTGGAAGATTCAAGAAGCGATCTCAAGTAAAGATTTCGCATATAGTTCAGTTTGTGGAGTTATGCACATGTCAAGATCCAGAAAAGAAAAATTTAATTTTCAGTGTTTGTTTTGGACTAGTGATTGTATGAAACTCTTGTAATATTGTTACAAATCATATTGGAAGACCGACGAATTTTCAATACGTAACCATTGGAGAGTGGATTAAATATTAAACAAGGACGGTCGTGGCAAACCACTATAAATCCTAGTGCGCTCTCTCATTTAATTTCATAGTTGATCACATGATTAGGTTGTTTCAATTGCTTTCTAGAATTGCATGCTGATAGGTTTATCTGCTAGTAGCAATTTGTTGCATAAATTGTAGGTTTTGTTAGAATTGATAATTCAACTTTGTCTTAGTGTAGATTAGGTCTGAAAATTTTGATAATAGAATCTTGTGCATAATTGAAAATCATTCGATAACACATCTTGTGAATTAGAACGATTTTGCAACAATGTACTTCGGTGAAATTCAATACTTCAATTTGATACATTATAAATCCATTAAACATATATTGAGCATATATGTGAATCTCTCAATATAAACATAATCTCATCTTCTTAATATATAAATCACTCAATCTCAAAATGAATGAAAGTGTTCTCAGTCGTTAGATAATATCTCAAATTCTTAGAAATAAAATTCTCAAAAAACATATCTCTAAATTTATTTCATTAGAAAACCTCTGTTCTATGCAAAAATTAATAGAAGAAAAAATCACTCAAGATTGATACAGATTTCAATACACTTTGTCAAAAATGCCTATCTTTTTTACAAAACATATAGGTTTTTTTTGAAGAAAAAAAAAACTTCAACAGTTTACTATAAAATGCTAGATTCGTCCTTAAATATAATTTATATAAATTTAAAAAGTTGATTCGGGTGAGAATTTGTATAATTTTATAAATTTATCTTGAGATATAAAATTGGTTAATATTTATATAAAAATATTTACTATAAATTATAATGTAACATAATTAATTATATGTTAATAAATATATAATTAATTTATTTTAAATTTTGAACGAGGTCTTTTAAAACAATACAAACACAACAACAACAACAAAATTCAAAAAATATTATATTAAAGAACACTATAGTAAATTTTAAGGCAGATCTCTAAAGTATAAAGTGGGAAAGAAAAAAAAACTGATTGATATATCTCTATGCGTGCTGGGTGGATTATTCTATAAAAAAATATTGATTTATTTTAAAAGGTTAGATTAAGGATTTGAGGTCTTGATCATTTGTAGGTGGTTGGAGAATTTTCTAAAATTTATAATCCAACAATAATAATAACTCAACAAGATATAGATTTGACTAAGGCATCATTTTTGATTTTTCTGCGTTTGTTAATTCCATGAAATTGAGATTCAATCATCTGATAAGATACTCCTAATCCCAAGACCAACAAAACGTGATTTACTTGCTCAACAAATCACTATTTTTTCTCGATGCTTTAATTATTTGATTTTGACTATAAAATAAACTAGAGTATATTTTGATTATAAATTATACTATGACTTACACTATTTACAAGTTAACACAATAGTTTGAAATCTATCTCATGGTTTTTCACACATGTCTCCCAAATTGGGCGAAACATCGTAGCTTGTGTGAACCTTATACATTTCAATGTTTTTACTTTCTTTTAATAAAGTTTTGGTCAAATGTCCAATTTATAAGTTTGGCTAAGGCATGCCCTTTTCAACAAGAAAGGAAAATCAAAACTTGCAAGAAGCCACAAACATAAAAATGGTTTAAGAACAATCATGCAAGGTGGCTCGATTCAAAAACATTTCAATTTTATCATACATGGATTATGAGCTTCATTAACATAGTAGTGTTAAATCTTTCAAAAATCTTTTTCGACTCGAAGAATTAGTTATAAAGATGTAAGGTGACTATGTATTGATGATAATTTTAGAAAATTTACTGATCATATTATTTTAATAATATAACTTGAATCTTCGACAAAATCGTATCATAATACTAATATAATTTCACCAAACTCGATGTTAGTGGCAAATTATGTTTCCCTCTCTATTTCATAATAATGGTTATATTTATAAATTAAATTTGTTTTATATAAAATTATTTCTCTTAATTTTCAATACATCATTAATAATGAAAAACAGTTTTTTTTTTTTTTCATTTTAGTTGGAGTAACGGATTACCGGATATAGTGTAACCGGTTATAAAGGCGACAGAAGTAAATTTGATTGGGATGTAACCGGTTACCCTATATGCAATAATCGCTTACCACTGTTATATTCAGTTTTCTGTTTTGCTTTTAATTGTGTTTTAACTTCCCCAATCATTTGTAATTTGTTGTATATAAGAGGTTCAATGCTCTCTATTGTTGTTAATGTCAATTTCTATTCTCTCCCTCAAATATTTTTTCTCTCTTATTTTCTCTCAATTCTCTAAACTTCATCTTCTCCAAATAAATCTAATTCTCCATTGATTCACCTTAATCGATTTTGGCATCAAGATCCTGGTTGTGATCCAATTTCGCTGCAACAATGAGTACCGTTTCCAACGATCGAATTCCCACCAACCTATCGATTCTTGATTCGAAGAATTATGATAAGTTGTCCAAATAAAGTTTTGTTTGGGTATCAAGAAGATCTCGAGATCGACAACAATGGAGTTACACCACTTGGGGTTGAGGCTACAGCTACACATCAAGCTACATTCAAGGAAGAGAAGAAGAAAGACTACAAGGCACTCTTCTTGATTTATTTTATGTTGATAGCGATAACTTCGAAAAGGTTGGTGGTGATTGTGAGTCGACAAAACAAGCTTGGTTGATTTTGGAGAAAGTTTATGCTAGGGCTGCTAAGGCTAACGTGGCGAGGTTACAAATTCACAAAAGTCAATTCGAGTTAATGCAAATGGAAGAGAAGGAAACGATCAATGATTATGTGACTCATCTCACACGTTTGGTCAATCAAACTAATGCATGTGGAGAAACCATTCTAGAACATAATGTTGTGTTGAAGATCTTACATTCTTTAACGTCAAGATTCGACAACATTGTAGTGGCAATCGAAGATCATGAGAAGATCTATGAGGTTCGCATGCAGGTGGTGAACCTGTTTTAAATAAATTTTCTAAAAGAACTACATCACTTGTTTGATGTTAGCGTGGTGACATCAACCTTATTTGGTTATTGGATTGATTGTTCCATGAGTCCGAAGCTGCTATCGCTCTTGGGGAATTCAGTATTTTGAGTTGAATCAGCATTCATTAGGCCTTAATTTCAAGTCCGAACAAGGTTTATTATCAAAAGATCCAAGATGGGTAAAATAATAATCTAACTATGCTTACTTTTGCTTTTAGGGTTACTAATCCAAGGGTTATATGACATCCTCATTAGGAGTGACAAAGCGGGCGCCCCGCCCTTTTTAGATATATCCCATTAAAGCCCATCCAATAGCGGAACGGGTTAATGTAAGTGTCTGAGTTCAAAAGTCAAGCTCGTCTCGTGTATTGACAAGTTGGCAGGCCAAACTTTTTTTCTTTATTTTTTCAGTTTGATTTACTTTATAATTTCCAAAAAAAAAAATAATCATTACCAAAGAGACTGACAAAATATATTTTATTAACAATACATAATAGAACATTAGGAAAATTAAAATGAACCGATCTAAAAAATAAATAACAAAATATGTGTCATAAATAGAAAAAAAAATAACAAAAGAGTTGTCTATGTTCGTGTGTGCTAACAAAATATTTTGTAACGCGTTATTGTTGTGAAAAGAAAACATCATCCATTGATTGATATGCAGCAACTTGGAAGAAACCCTAATTTTGCAACGATGTAATAAGAACTATATTTATATATGAGGAAATGTTTAATTTTTTATCATTAAAGAGAGAACCTAATTTTGCAACGATGTAATAAGAACTATATTTATATGAGGAAATGTTCAATTTTTTATCACTAAAGAGAGAGAAAAATTAGTGGATTAGCCTCCTCGATGCACTATCTAATTTTTTTTTTAAAATAAAAATTGTAATAAAAAACCCGCAGGCAAAATCAACCTCGGGTTACCCATGCCCAATTTTTTAAGCTGGTTATAGAGGGCGGGCCAACCTAAAGCCCGAGCCAAAAACTTCAGTCCGATCCACCAAAAATAGTGGGTCAAACAGACAACCTAAAGCTCAAGCCAAAAACTTCAGTCCGATCCACCAAAAATAGTGGGTCAAACGGACAAACTAAAGCCCGAGCCAAAAACTTCACTTCGATCCACCAATAATAGTGGTTCAAACGGACAAGCCCGGAGAACCGACCTATTTTGCCACCCCTAATCCTCATAAATCAATCATCGGTAATCAAAGTTACAATACATTTTCTTGCTAATTCTAAGACTGAGGTTTCAAGTCTTACCCTCAAGGAGATCAGTATATCGAGGAATTAGTGTTAACAGCATAAAAACAGCCACATTTAGGCAAATTTGAGCTAGATTAATCGATTCATTAAGATCCTTTAATCAATTCAAAAAGTCGGATAGGGTTCCTTATTTGCTTGAATCGATTTAAGAGGTCATTTAAATCAATTTGAACTTGCAACATTGTCAGATTTCAGCTTAAATCTTTGGGAACTCAACCTAAACTGTGTAATTCACTATGAAAAGTTGCTAAATAATAAGCTGATACGTTCTCCAATTGATATGAATCACAACAATGAAAAATTTCTTTAAAATCAGAAAGAAAAAAAAAAAGGGAAAACAGTTCTTGAAAATGTGCAGTTAAGAAAAACGAATTCTTGATTCAACGATATTTCAACAGAATTAATCACAGTACTAAATTTCACAGATCACCTAAACATCATCACAAGCATTATGAGATTACAATCAGATTTTGAAACTACACAGCAACAGAAGATTAAAATTAATAAAGGAGTGCATCATCTTCAACCTCCGAATCCATAGAGAGTTCTTCCTTGTCTCTTGAGAGCATAAACTACATCCATGGCAGTAACAGTCTTCCTCCTCGCATGCTCAGTATATGTAACAGCATCACGGATCACGTTCTCCAAGAAGATCTTGAGAACTCCTCTGGTTTCTTCATAGATCAAACCACTGATCCTCTTCACACCACCTCTTCTTGCCAATCTACGAATAGCTGGCTTTGTGATACCTTGGATGTTATCACGGAGAACCTTCCTGTGCCTCTTTGCACCTCCCTTTCCGAGTCCCTTACCTCCCTTTCCACGACCTGACATTTTCGCGAGAAAATTTGAGAAACGAAATGAAATTGAGAGATTAGGGTTTTGATTTGGATTTGAATTGAAGTGGGAAACACAGAAGGGGATCTGAGTATATGTATCGGAGCGAGCGGGAGAACAAGAGAATGGAATTGAGATTTGTGATCTGATATTCGTCGTTGGATTCAATTTTATCAATGGTCCTAATTTGAGATCCGTGCGTTCTGCCCAAATGAATACTGAACGTTGATAACTAAATTTTAACGGTGCGATTTTCTTTTGTTGAGCTTGTGCGGATCGGTGCTCCTATGTGCTATTTTGTGCTTTTGGTAGATGTTGTATTTTTTGTGACCATGTGTATATCATTTTTTTTAAAATCTATTTTGATTATAAATAGAGAAAAGAAGTGATGCATCATGAAAGAGCATACGGTTGGTTGAAGCGCAAGATTGGCAGTATCCTCGAATTCCCGGAAACAAAGCTATCCATTTCGAGCAACTATTAGTGCAAACCACTTGAATACGAATGAGATCCATAATTACACCATTTCATATATAATAGTTTAATGAGAAAAGAAAGAAGAGAAATTGACTCCTCGCCCTGCTCAATTACTACTGGGATAACAGGAATAAGACGCCATTGACAGTGTAAAATAGTTTTACACTGTCAACCAATCACAACCATGCATCCAATTACACTCCATTTTTATTTTAAAAATTTTTTAATGACATGGTATTTTGTTGACTTTTTATTGGTTGAATGTGTAAAATAATTCTGGAGAAATACTTGCATGGATACGAACCTAAACCCGTATTTTTAGGCACAACCAATGAAAAGAGAGAATATAAATTTATTTAAATTTTAATTTCGTTTTTAATTGGCATCATGGGGGTGGTTGAGATAAAAGAGGAGAGAGACAACTTTATTTTTAATTTTTAATTAATAAAAAAACGTGATTGATTGTGTGTAAGTACATGTGTTATGGTTGTGTCTATGTAAGTATTTTTCTTCACTGACAGCGTATTCTCTTATAAATATTCTTCTCTCTTATAAATATTCTTCTCACAGTGTAATTTCTTATAATAGAGATATTTTCTGAGAAATATTATTTTTAACTTATGTAGAAATCTAGATGATAATATAAATTTGTTTAATTTAAAATTATAAAATAATAATAATAATAATAATAATAATAATAATAATAATAATAAATATGAGTGGTTGTTGGAACTGGAAGTGATAATTTGTTGAATTTATTCTCATAAAATATTATATTCTCATCTCATAAGTCAAGATCAAGGAAAATGCCACAAATTTAAACGAGTTATATTTTATTTTATACTATTTATATTTATAGTCCATCAGCACCACTTTAATACTATCTTTGTTCCTTTATATAAGAGATAACTTATTTTGTAATGAATAATTAATGTATTTTATCTATAAACAGACTAAATATATTGGTTATTCAATGAATTTTAAAAATGAAATGTCTACTATATAAAGATACAGAGGTAGTATTAATAATCATTTAATGACTTCCACCATATATCAATGAGCCTAACAAGCGCTTCTTATTTTTTAAATATGTAGAATGTGAATCTCATTTCGACTAAGCATATATATTTTAATGCAGTTGAAATCAGTTGAAATCACGAAGGATTATCAAACACTAAGCCTAGAACGAAAATACAAAATTTACAAAAGACAAACCTGTCAGATATAGTTTTAGAATTCATCAAAATAAAAATACTTGAATTTTATTATGATCAGAGGTAACATTGACGGTCACATCCAAAGGTGTTTAAATACATTAAAAAACTCTAATGAGCTTTTAACTCAAAACAGGAATAAATTACAAAATTGCGAAAAATATTAAAATATTGTATTCAAACCTAAAACAAATTCGGATGGACTCGTGAGTCAGTTCCCTACCCGGAAAGGTATAATAATAGTCTCTGATATCAGACGTCAAACTTGCACAATTTTCTAATCAGCCTTATGCATCAGTCTCGTCCACCTCTAAAGAACTTGACCTCGAGTTCTCTTCTTGATAAATAGTATCATCTACTTGATATTCATGAATGTCAGCAACATTGAAAGTATTTGAAATATTCATGAAATCCGGGAGAGCTACCATTTAAGCATTATCGTTGATCTTTTTTATCACTTTGAACGGGTCATGCTTGCGTGACTGCAGGTTGCTGTAAGTATCAACTGGAAAACTCTCCTTACGCAGAAACATCATCACACGGTCTCCCACATTGAAAACTCTAACTTTTCTGCGTTTATCTCGCATAGGAGGAAAATCATTTGGTAATTCATTTGCAGTCAACTACTTGAAATCCTCTAGGATCCCTGCTGTAACACCCCAAATCTACCTGGTAATTATAACAAATATCAAAGTGCGAAATTCTAAACAACTATTGGGATATTACATTTCCAACTTAAACATAACAACATATAATCGCATCTAAACAGATACATAACACTTTTAAAACGGATGAACAAATAATAACATACTTTAATCTTTAAAAATAAAACCACTTTCGTCAATACGCAGCAGAATCTACGTATTCAACATTTAATCATTTAACAACACCACTCACTAAGAAAACTTCCACGAAATCAAGTATTCAACAAAATCAACTTAGTAATTCAACGGCTAAAGTAATAACAATATTGAAACAACAATATAAATAACCATTCATCCCCCCGAGTGATATGTATCACGAAAACACTGATTCGAACTAACATCAACTAATTCTTCACTCACTGCTATCACCTGCACGTTACCAATATAAAGGCAACGGCGAAACAAAAGAGAGGGTGAGATATCTAACAATATAAATAAGATTATGATAAACAATATATTAGAGTTATATCATAAAAATTACCACATCGCGGTATATTCGTCACAGTTCACTACACATCATTATATTCAACAATTGAAACAATTCGCAAATACAAGTCACAATACTCCATATAAAGTCATACTCATGCAATACAGAATGAGACTCTCACAAATGCACATGCATGTGGTACCCAGGGCTTCAGCCCCCATCGCCAATTGCCAATTAATAGAGGCATCAAACAGGCATAAGCCTTCGTCACTGTTTGCCAATCCAGGTCGTCACAAAAATGCAATCATATGTGACTCGATGAATGCAACATCTCATACATAATCACAACAAAATCGTCATGAGGCATACGCCTATATCACAGTTATTACCAATAATTAGAGGTAATTCATCGTCACAATAATCCCTGCACTTCACAATATCAACAAAATAATAGTATCACATTGTCACTTGCCATAGGCCTACAAGTTAATAACATCACATCATAAAAGCAACTCAACAACAATGCATCTACAACAAGCTAACAACCATAATCAAGCTTGATTTAATATGATGAGTAAAAAAGGAGCCCTTGCGGGTGTATGGCTTCTCGTAGGTGTTAGATGGAAGTTTCGACACCAAGCTTGATTTAATATGATGAGTAAAAAAGGAAATATTTTTGAAGATGTTCTAGGATTGTACAGGAAGTTTGTTGGAAAGTTCTAGTCGAAGTCATCCTTGCATGAGAGGAAGGTGTTGGATAGGACTTAGAAATATTTTCTAGGTTAGAGTTACGATTCAAAGAAAGTAATACTGAAGTTGCACTCGATAAGAAGTTTAAATTTGAATAAGGAAGAATAATTGTATTTTGTCCTTATCCAATTTCAAAGAGAGACGCGTGTAACCTCTGGATAAATGGAAGACATACCGAGAGAAACGTGTCACTTTCTAGGAGAAAGATCGTTGATAGTGGTTATTTCGACTTAGTATATATAGGAGTCTCAGTGTTAGGATTTCCGGGTGTTCAATTGTTGTACAAATACTCATAAATACTCAAAATATCTAGTGAACTGAGAAAAGAGTAATTGAGAATGTACGTTTGAAAACACCATATTTACATTTCACTTTAAAGTTCATTTACATTTCTAGGATTTATCTTTCATTGCAAGTTATTTTAAAAAGCATTTTGTATTGCAATTTCCTTTACATATTCTGCAAGTTATACTTATTAACCTTTTAAACAAACATTCTCTAAATCATGAATGATGTCGAAGCGTTCAACACTGGTTGATCCTGTTAAGTTAACCATTTTTTGGAGACCAAAGGTTGTTTACCAATTTTCACAGTAAATAAATTGGCACGCCAAGTGGGACAGTGCTAATGATTAGATTAATTTTTCTTGTGAAAATTTTTGTATAAAGTTTTTCATTTTATCATCTCTTTGTTGAACTTTGTTGCATGATACTAAGAAGTGGTAGAATAGTCATAAACATCGGAGAAAGATCAAAAAGAAGATACATTTAGAGGATGGCAAATCAAAGTCAACCAAATAATCAAAATCCATCAAACAATAATGGAGAACCACCCTCGTTATCTTTGACAGGGGGGCTACGTTTTCAACGCCTATATTTGAACATGTACCGTCCACGGCAAGTACGACACTGTCATACCCCAAAATTTGCCTTCCATATTCCATTCACAATGATTCAAAATTCAAGATTCAATTCCAAAGCTTTGCTCAAACAATCCCAAGATCCACAGTCAACTGATTCAAACCTAAAAGTCAACCATAATCAGAGTATAGTCAAAGCCTCCCAATTTTGGTCAAACATCAAGTATGTGAAGCATAGACATCATTTGATCAAAGATTGATCATGATTTCATTAATAGAAACTCAGAGATGAACGAATACGAAAAGGTTCAAATTAGGGTTTCTCAAGAGAAAGTCAACCCAACTTTGACTGGGCATAACTTTCACATGGAACATCAAAAATTCCCCACTCAAAGCCTATTTTGAAGGAAATTGGATTCTCTACAACTTTGTCTCTCACAAGCCAGGGCTAGAAAGGATTCATTTGAGAGATACAGTGCAAAAGATTACAGGTCATTTTCAATCCTCCAAAAGCGGTTTTTTCCCAAAGAGGATATGATCAAGATAAAAGCTCCAAATGAAAAATATATTCCAAAGTGGCTTATGGAGGACCTCTTGAGGTTTCCAAAAAGTATTAGAACTCTCTCATAGCTTGAAAATTGGGCGAGATATGCTTGATCAAAGTTGGGTGATTTTTGAGTACCAAATATGAAAAAAGGAGGTTCAAGTTGAGAAAATTTGCAAATGGGCCCATGGTTTTTTGTTACACTCTTGGTCCACAAGACATTAGCATGCCCAAAATTATTTTCCACGAAATTTAACATTATATTTGATTTAATATGATTTTTTATTTCATTTTAATGATTTAATTAACATAAAAATCAAATATTTTGATGAAAAATAGATTTTTAAGTATTTCCAATCACAATTAATGTCTAAAATATATTTAATTTCGTGCATACATGGATTGGAAAGATTTGATACAATATTGATCGAAAATAGTAGCTTGCCATTCAAGAAAGAAATCAAATTTCTCAAATATGGCAAAATTTGATGCAATAATCCTTGGGCTCTCTTTTTTAACCTAATTCATTCCAGTATAAGTATCAAACACAAGGGACCAGATTAGGGGACGAAATTCTGGAGAAAAAGGCACTTGCAAGAACTAAAAAAAGTACCAAAGAAGTTGAATTCGGTTTTGAAGAATTTGAAGCTTTCAACAAGAATTAAAGGTTTCAAAAGCTTCTACAAGGGATTTGGAACGTGTTTGGATCGCTTCTCTGCTTCAGTACCCCCAGAATAACCTCCTATAAGCCGAGGTAAGTCGTTCTAAACCTTGAATCGATTGGCACGATTTATGCATCCATGTGTTAATTTGCTTGCGTGTTATGATTTGTATGATGATTGTGAATGTTCTGGTGTGTTTAATTGGATTTCTGGGCACTCTATAGTGATCTGCCATTGTCGACCGAGCAAGGTATTAGGGTTCGTGGATTAGGGCTTTTCTGTAGGAGTTAAATTAGGGCTAATTGATGGTATAACTGAGTTCGCGTGGGTGGTACAAGGGTAGCCATGGGGTCGCGAAATATTTATTTACACTTATAGGTTATTCGCTATTTTTGTGGTTTGGGGTTGCTACGACATATCCCTAGCAAATCTGTAGCTAAAGTTGCAGGTTCTTTGTGTCTTCTTGAAGAAGACGAATACGTGTTCTGGCACCGTTGGTTAGTTTAAATGCTCGCGCGCATTTGCCCTTGTATGTTCCAAATCCACTATGTATTGAACTGGGCGCGTATAATAAACGAGTTGCTTATCTGGTTGGCTTGGTAAGACGCGCATGCATGCAAGGGGAGGGTCGCGGGTTCGATCCCTCCCTCCAGACTATTTTTTATGAAAACACCATCCCAGTAATCCCATGTGCCACAGTCCCTACATTCTACCACGCGCCCTCATAATCTAACCATTGAATCTTCACCCTGCCAGATCTAACGCATTGAATCAAGTCCCTATAATATGAACTCTCAGCGCTGTCACACTGGACACAAATCCTAATTAACTTAAATAATTTTAATTATTTATTTTGTTTTAATTAATCTCTTTTAATATATTTATTTATGTAATAATGTTTATTTTTATAAATAAATCAACTATCTACCCAATACTAAAATGTAGCCCAAAATTACAAATTAACCCTTACAACAAATATTTTTTACACTACCAAAAGGTCTTTCATGTAATTAACAAATTCAATATTCATCCATGCCATTTGTTCACCTTCCATTGGTCAATTTATTCAATTTTTGTACTTTGCCAAAACACTTTGCCAAACCCCCATTTCTCACGTTTCTCTCTTTCTCTCCTCTCCTCTTCTCTTTCCTATTTTTGATTTGCTCTCTCTTTTCTCTTCAAACCCTAAGTCCGCCGCCGCTGTCCCCTTTCTTCACATTGTCTACGGCCACCACCTCCAATAAAAAAATCTAAGTCATTTTCGTACTCCTCATCCCACGGGCTTTCTAATGAACCGATTGAAATTTTATTTCGAACAACCTCGATGTCGACCACGTTACTCCATCTCCGACGGGTTCGTTAAGAACGGACATCATTCTCCTTTTCCAACCTGTTTATATTCCTATTAACATGAGAAAGTTAGGTATGTGGTATTTTCACTAAAGAATCAACCTTTCTGAGTTTTTTTTATTGCTTGCTTTTTCTTTTTACAGGCAGATAAAGAGGAAATTGAAGAACTCAAACTTCTTGCTCAATGGAAGAGAAACAAAGGTGGATTCATAGCTACCATGGTTATTTTTGGTTGGTTCTGTATTTTTGTTGTTGTTTATGTTGATTTTGTTGGTTTTAGTTTTTTTTCTGAATTTCAATTTTAGGGTTTTGATTTTTCTAATATTTCTCTGTTTTGTCTTCAACACTGTTACTTTTTTCTTGCAAAGATTTAATTTTTCCTCATTCAACATCAAACTTAAGGTATGTTCTTCCTCAAGATTTTCATAAGTAAGTTTAAAGTCTCAACTTTTATTTTTGATGAATTTTTTGAACCTTACCATTATACTTGATGAATTCACTGGGTTCTTCCTCAAGATTTTCATAAGTAAGTTTAAGCAATCAACAATTGATTTTCATTGTTTTGATTTGTTAATCTTTTGTTCAAACCCTTTTGTAGCAACCTGCCCTAAAAATTATAACTTAGAGAGTCGCCACCTATTCTGAAGGGCGAATAGGAAACCCTACGCAGTATAGAGATCGGAGTAAGATACTATATTCAGGTCGAGGGAAGGTGTTAGGCACCCTCAACCCTTTCCTATTGGCTTTGAATCTAAGGTAAAGGTTTATGGCTAAAATATTGAGGTTTAATAGCTAAGAAAGTGAATAAGGGAAAAATTGAGATTTTAGGGAGGGAGACTCGCCTTGTTGCCAAGTGCCTACGTATCTCCTTAGGGAGAATCAGAGTCAACGTAGTTCGGGGACAGGGTTGTACGCCTTAGAATTGAATTGAATGTATTTGAATTTGTTTTTGAAATGCGAAGTTCGAAGGTATTTTGAATTACCTTATCATAGTTGTGAACATTGCAATGTTTGAAGGGATGAAAATCCGTAGTATTATGGTTTAGTGTTTAGATGTGTTTTGAGTGTTTGGGCGTACAACCCTGATTTGGCACAATTAACCGCAATGATCAATAGGTTTGATCACCATAGTTAAGAGATTAGGGGTTTTGCACCATTACCAATTCAAATCGATTGATTCGATTATCACTAATAATGAATTAATGTGTTTTATTATTTTTGTGAATTTTATTTTGTATTGTTACCCCTCATAACCGATTAATACGATTACAAATAATAACAAATTAAATTTAGAACAAGGGAGGATTAATCATCACAATCAATAAGATAATTGCAACCATTTAATCGAATATAATTTGATTTGTATTTAAATAGAGTTTTAATTAAAATTATTGATTTTTATCATTATCCCTCATAATCGATAGATTCGATTACAAATAATAACGAATTGATAAAGGAATGCTAATCATCATAACCAATAGATTTGGTTAAAACCATTTAGCAAAATAAGTTTATTTGAATTATATAGGATTTGATTAATTAAATTAATCGATTATTAATCATCGCGACCAATAAATTTAGTCGAAACGAATAAAAATTTGAATCCTAGTATTTGGCCAAGGGTCAATGGGATTGAGCGAACCCTAATGCTTTGGTAGGGTTTTTGTGATATAATATTAATTAAAATTAATTTTATCAATTAAGTCAAATAATTGACATAATTGAATAATCAGAGAATATAATCGAACAATAGTTCTAAATATCTATAAACCTAATCCTAATTAGAAAATAATAATAAATCATATACATATTAATATATAGTTAATATATAATTAAACAATTTACAATAATATATAAATAATGTAAAAATAATAGAAACCTGGTGGTGATTCTGTGTGGTGCCCTTGGGAGTGCCCATGGTGTACCTACAATCTTGTGGACATGGGATCAGGCTATGTTAAGATCCGAGGACTGTGGTGTGAGGACATACGGTGGGTTATCATGAAAAGCATGCACCAGATCCGTGAGTAGACAATTCACTAAAAATATTGTGGCCAAAGGGAATCGAACCCAGGCCCTTCTGCTTAGTAGCGTTTCTCCTTGCCACTCCTGCTGCGATGGATATCTGTTGTATTTACTGCGCCTGCATACTTTAAACAAAACAACGTCCGTGAATTCAAGCAAAAGAACAAAGGAGATATGCGCCCCATCTTCATCTTTCTCATGGAGTTCTTCTTTTCCAGAAAAAACACAGAGATACATATGCAGGAATAATTTTATGGGTTGAAATAGAATTGAACGTATTTGGTGCAAATCGTTATAACAGGGCAGATGGAATCCAAGAGGAAAGAGTCGAATCGGAATCGACTCAATCCTCCGCTTACAGCAACCGACGCTTTGACTCTTGATGTGTTAAGAGACTTAGATCTGATCGGGCAAATTTTGGGGTATGACAGCTGCCCCTGTTCAATCTTCTTAAACCTGAAGAGTCGGATAGGCACGTCTGCCTATCGTGATCTAAAGGTGGAAGATGATTGGACACTGAGAATGCCCTGAAATTTGCACTTGCTGGGAAGAAGTTCTGTGGGAGATGGGCTTACAGATGCCACCCAAGGTGAATACCATTGTTTCTTGGATGTGAAGCAGATACTTTTGAAAGGGACCCCTGTGTTTTAATCATAGCACGGCCTAAAAAGGCAACCTGAATTTTATGCAATGGTATGATGCATGCGATGTATGATACAGTAAGCTTCTCAAAATAAATGAGAGCGATGTATGTATATGCGTTATGTATGAATGAAATATGTTAGTTGAATGATGCATGACTATTAACTATGTTAGTTGAAGTATGTTAGTAACTCTGAAAAGAAAGATAAAACCTTTGCGTGTTATTGCTGATGTTTTGGAAGATATCACTGCCGAGGGACTAACGTGATAAACCCAATTGAAGAACGGTTTAAAAATCTTGTGTGCCTGAAAAAGCTCATAGAAAGGATGGAATACGCTTTAAAGAAGACTGCTTGAAAAGGCTCCTGAAAAGGACTGCACCAACAGGGTTATTTGCGAGGGTTATCGCAAAATTTACCTGCACCAACAGGGTTATTTGCGAGAGTTATCACAAAATTTACCTGCACCAACAGGGTTATTTGCGAGGGTTATCGCAAAATTTACCTGCACCAACAGGGTTATTTTCGAGGGTTATCGCAAAATTTAACTGCACCAACAGGGTTATTTGCGAGGGTCATCGCAAAATTTACCTGTACCAACAGGGTTATTTGCGAGGGTCATCGCAAAATTTACCTGCACCAATAGGGTTATTTGCGAGGGTTATCGCAAAATTTACCTGCACCAACAGGGTTATTTGCGAGGGTTATCGCAAAATTTACCTGTACCAACAGGGTTATTTGCGAGGGTCATCGCAAAATTTACCTGTACCAATAGGGTTATTTGCGAGGGTTATCGCAAAATTTACCTGCACCAACAGGGTTATTTGCCCTGGTTCGGACAAATTTTACCTGCACCAAAGGAATTACCTGCCATGGTTCTGACAAGCGTACCTGCATAAAAGTAATCGTTTGCTATAGTTCTAGCAAACATACCTGCATGAAAGAGATTCACCTGTTTGGAGACTCACGACTCGAGGGTCGGAGAAAATACACCTTTCACAACACGAGGGTTGGAAACTCACGACACGTGGGTCGGACAATACACCTATCACAACACGAGGGTTGGAGATTAGGCTTTTGTAGCGTGATTTGAATTTTGATGTAATAGTCAGACGGGAACTGACTACCAAACGAGAATTGGATTTGATGGTTTTCCAGTATGAGAACTGGACTTTGTAATGATTTGGATTGCCAATAGAAATTGGGCTTTTTGTATATGCTAATGCTAATGTGTATGTATGTATGTTAATGCTGATGCAACCCCGAGATTTTATCTCCTTAAACCTATTGAACTTGTTTAATCCATGCTTGCACCTACACCATGACTATGCTTATGTTGGCTTTGTAATGTGGATAATGCTTATGCATATACGTATGTTTTGTTGACGTAATGAGTGGAACGAAGTAATGTCTTCTGTAAGATTACCTGAAAAGGTCTTTTGAATGGATGTGAATGTTTGTCTTAAAGAAGACTATCTGAAATGATTTTTCGACATGGTAGCAATTTGTCTTAGAGAAGACCACCTGTAAAGGCTCTTAGCGTAGATAGAAATTTGTCTTAAAGAAGATCACTTGAAAAAGTTCTTAGCAAGGGATGAAGAATGTCTTTAAAGATGACTACCTGAAAAGGTTGAAAGATGTCTTAAAGAAGACTACCTGAAGAGGTTCTTGAGAGGGATGACGAATTGTTTTTTTTTGAAAGGGACTACCTGAAAAGGTGCTTAGGACAAGAATGTCTCGAAGAAGGCTACCTGAAAAGGTGCTTAGAAAAGTAATGTCTTAAATAAGACTACCTGAAAAGGAACTTAGAAAGAAGGGAACGTCTTGAAAAAGACTACCTGAAAAGGAACTTAGAAAAGTAACGTCTTGAAGAAGACTACCTGAAAAGGTATTTAGAAAAAGAATGTCTTAAAGAAGACTACCTCAAAAGGTACTTAGAAAAAGAATGTCCTGAAGAAGACTACCTGAAAAGGTACTTAGAGAAGGAATGTCTAAAAAAGACTACCTGAAAAGGTACTTAGAAAAAGGATGTCTTGAAGAAGACTACCTGAAAAGGTACTTAAAAACAGAATGTCCTGAAGAGGACTACCTAAAAAGGTTTTTTTGGAAATGACGATGACTGTCTTAGAGAAGACTACCTAAAAAGGTATAGAGTAATGTATTGACCAATTTATGTAATGCATGATTTGTATGTATTTGTATGATGCTCCAATGGTAGGTTATTAATAACCAAAGCGTATATAGTTCGCTGGAGTTGCAGGTCTGTTTGTTAAGATGGGGTGTGATGCTAGCGCGATTTCCCAATACCTCTTTTGTTTGAGCTTGGAAGATCGTAGTTAGGAGAAAGATTTGTTCGACGTTGTAAAGTGCGAGAACGCCTTTTTTTATGCTGTGCGCCTTATGGATTTGATATCTATTGCCCCAATATTTTCATGGAGAAAGATGCTTATGAAGGAAGTGCCCCAGGGAATAGCCTTGTCATATGCTTCGATGTTTAGATTGAAGGGTGTGCCCCTGATCTCCAGGTCATGGAAGGTTATCCATAGTGTTCTATCCTTTGAATTTGAATTCTTCCCATGTTTGACATGCCCCTGATTGAGATTGCTTCGAGATGTAACCCAAGTCAATTGAACCTTAGGAAGAATGCCCCTAGTTAATAGGATGTTTGGTTGTATGCCTCTGTTTAGGAAAACCCTCTGGACGTGGTTTCCCCATTCAAGAGTCTTTATCAGAAATGATCACCTTTATGCTAAGTGTATATTCGTAGACGGTGTTGTACCTTTTGAGAAGTAACTTCAATGTAATGCAAATGCAAGTTTTGAAATCGAGGTTCGTTATGAATTAAGGTTGAATTATTAGAAATGAATGCTTGAAGAAGCGTAGTGATTAGAAATAGTGTTAACAAACATAGGAGTCAGTATAACAAATCCTGCTTAATATGCTTTCGTAGTTAACCTTGCCTCAATTAGGACTTTTGAATGTTGTATCTTGGCCTGGTTCACGGTTTTAAGAAACAATGGATATAAGGCTCAAAATTTATTTAGCCCACCCCTTTCTCCTTGATGTTCTCCCAGTCCTAAAATTCGCTTAATCCAATGGATGTGCTTTGTTTGTAAGAGAATCAGTTTTGATGTTGCGCGGAGGCCTTAGTAGAGATCCAAGCACTGAAAAATGTTGTAAAGATCCAAGCGTTTATGAGAAGTTGTGGCAGTCACAAGATTATCCTTTGTATTTCGCCTTTGTTTTTATCCCTTGTTTTTTGCATGAACCAACTCCTTTGAATTTGATCCATCGGGATGCCCAAATTTTGCCTAAGTCGTTTTGTTTTCTTTCGTGGAAATTTCCATTTTGACTTAGCGGGCGTTTTTCTTTTGAATGCTCCTTTGGAAATATTGATCCTTGGATATTTTGACTGTTGTGACCGTCATGTTGATTTGATTTGTAAGCTTCGACTTTGATACTTCCTCGATCTTGAATGATGTTTTGAGGAAGAATATTGTTGTCAATGTTATCTCCATTGCTTCCTCCATCTTGGATGAATGCGAGGAAGAAGATATGCTTGAACTTTGCTTGAATCCTTGCTTGGATGGATTGATTCTCTTGAAAACCAAAATACACCATTGAATTAATCGAAATCTACCCTGCCCCTGGTTTAAAATCAAGGTTTATTTGAAAAGTAGAAACAAACTCCAACTCCTGGCTCGAGGGGGTAACGAGAGATTAACATCCTTATAGCTCCACTGTTTGGGATTTGAAACAATGTCTGTACATCCTCGGCTTGGTCTTACCTTGAAAGCATATGTTTAGCGAGACTTAGTTATTTGTATTCATCATTCTCCCTCAAGTTTGTTAATAATTGGGAGTGATAATTTGAAACGGAAAGTCGTAGTAATGTAAGAGCGAAGAGAAAGAATTGATTTCAAAACATGCATGATCATTTTATTGAATTACTATTCGATAGGTACAACGTTTTACATCAAATAACACTTTGTGATCCTAGAAATTACAACTTGAAATGGTAAAACCTATTGATCCTAAGGGCAATCTCCTTTGTGAGTTCATTGGACTTGTTTCACTCCTTAGTTCATGGACTTGTAGAAGTGAAGGGTAGTCTTGAATTCTCCTTGGGCACGTCAAACCTGTCGGGAATAAATTGTTAGCGGTGGGTTTTCGTCGTATCGGAGCTTCATGAGTTTCCTTTGACTGAACCTCTTTTGCTTTTTTTTCTAAGAATAGCTTCACACCATTTGTAACCTCCAGAGTTTGTAGACTGATAGAGAGAACGTATGACCCTCTTGCCCCTTGGTGGGGGATTAACATATGTCGCCTTCCTTCCATCGTAGTTAAGCATCTTCGTTCAGGGTGTTGCCCCAGTTGGATTGATCTTTGCCCCCAGGCTATCGTAGAGCGTTCTTGTAAATTTGCTATGTTCGTAGATGAACCCCTTTATGACTAGATACCCCTTGAGTGTATCTATGAGGGAACTTCGTTGTTGAACTAATCCTTGCTCGATGATAACCTTTATTGTATTTATAATCCTGTTTTGAAAAGGCATGGACATGTAATTGGCATGGCGGAAGACATCCTCTTTTTGTAGTAGGGCCGAGATCATTCTTAATAATTTATCCTCCTTTCTCCATAGGTGATAATCCTCTTATTTCCTTGGGCGTTTCGGGAAACCGGCTAGCACGGTAAGTATGGATGCGGGCGAAGGTAGAAATGCAAATGTGAATGTAAATGTATGAACGCATGAAAATGCGAATGCACGCGTATGCAAAGGACTCCTTTATTTTTTGTCTATTATGACTCCTTGTATGCAATGCAATGCGGACGTGCGGTAGATATAATCCTAAGGATAGCCTGTGCGGATTTAGGGATAACATTAGACTCTAATGAGATACTCGCAAGCTTGAGATTATAATACACCAATGGGAATCCCTCAGACTAAGGGGTACGCGGAAAGTAGCAGCTGATGACCGTTCAGGACAGTCACCAAGTCTCATGACCTTTGAGAGGTCGTTCGACGTGTACTTATGAAGTTGTCCCTCGTGGGAAGGTTCTCTATGTGGAACACAACCTATATAAGGACGATATAAGACGAAGTGAAATCCCTACAGGCTAGGGATGAAAGATGTATAGATGGAAATCCAAACCCTACAAGTTAGAGGGTGCATGGGAATAAACACGGGTTGACTGTTCTAGACGGTTACCAGCTCTCATGGCCATCGTGAAGCCAATCGACATGCGTTAATGAGGATGTCCTTCAGGAGAAGGACACATTGTTATAGAAACACATGAACGTAAAGAAAATCCCTATGGGATAGGGAGTTCGTAGAAGCAAGCACCGAGTGATCGTTCGAGACAGTCCCTATATCTCATGGCCATCGAGAGGCCAATCGACGTGCGTTAATAGAAATGTCCTTCGTGGGAAGGACACGTAGTTGTAAAAAATACAAAGGTATGAAAGGGAAATCCGTACGGGCTAGGGAGTGCATAGATGATGACGTCCTTCGTGGGAAAGACGTTGTCTTAGAAGTTAGAATCCCTACAGGCCAGGGAACACGTAGGGATACCTGCAAAATTGAAACGTATAGACATTCGAAGTATATAAATTGCAAACATATAATGAGCACAAAAGCACAAAAGTCCTAAGTTCATAGGTTCGACGTAGGGGGCTCTAGGGAGCCAACCTTTTTATGGGGGGTTCTAGAAGGTCTCATGGGGTCGTTCGTAGCCTCCGAGACTTTTTGTCTCTTTGGGTTTTAGAACAACTCATTTTATCCATGAGGTTCAAATTTTTGGGGTAGGTTCCCGGAGAGATCAGCCAAGTATCCAGTCCTGCCCTCAACAAAGTCAAGCCTCGTTTTGGACATTTCTGAATACTCAACCCACTCCGAGTGGAATTATCAATGAGACTCGTAGGAGATTCATACTCCCCTATTGGTCTCAAAGTTAACTCCCACACTTAGGGTTTAACACAACATAAAAAAAAACACCAGCAAATATAATAGGAATAAATATTCACTTAAATAAATATTTAATTAAATTGCAGTAATGAAATTGAAAAGGAAAATAAATAAATAAATAAAATTTAAATATTTAAAACTAACCTTGAACTCCAGCCGCTTGCGATTTAAAAAAATACAATACGCAGCAAATATTTAAATAAACATATACTTTTTTTTTAATAAACAGGTATTTATTTAATTGATGTAAAAGATGAAATTATAAATAAATAAATAAAGTAAAAACTTTAAATATTTAAATATAAATAAAACCTAATTTTGGCAAATTAGCCAAACCCTAAAAGAAGTCTGCCAAAAACCTAAACCCTGTCAAAATCTATAGGAGCATAATAATTCACCATTATAGTGTCCCCAGCAGAGTCGCCAGCTGTAGCAACCTGCCCTAAAAATTATAACTTAGAGAGTCGCCACCTATTCTGAAGGGCGAATAGGAAACCCTACGCAGTATAGAGATCGGGGTAAGATACTATATTCAGGTCGAGGGAAGGTGTTAGGCACCCTCAACCCTTTCCTATTGGCTTTGAATCTAAGGTAAAGGTTTATGGCTAAAATATTGAGGTTTAATAGCTAAGAAAGTGAATAGGGGAAAAATTGAGATTTTAGGGAGGGAGACTCGCCTTGTTGCCAAGTGCCTACGTATCTCCTTAGGGAGAATCAGAGTCAACGTAGTTTAGGGACAGGGTTGTACGCCTTAGAATTGAATTGAATGTATTTGAATTTGTTTTTGAAATGCGAAGTTCGAAGGTATTTTGAATTACCTTATCATAGTTGTGAACATTGCAATGTTTGAAGGGATGAAAATCCGTAGTATTGTGGTTTAGTGTTTAGATGTGTTTTGAGTGTTTGGGCGTACAACCCTGATTTGGCACAATTAACCGCAATGATCAATAGGTTTGATCACCATAGTTAAGAGATTAGGGGTTTTGCACCATTACCAATTCAAATCGATTGATTCGATTATCACTAATAATGAATTAATGTGTTTTATTATTTTTGTGAATTTTATTTTGTATTGTTACCCCTCATAACCGATTAATACGATTACAAATAATAACAAATTAAATTTAGAACAAGGGAGGATTAATCATCACAATCAATAAGATAATTGCAACCATTTAATCGAATATAATTTGATTTGTATTTAAATAGAGTTTTAATTAAAATTATTGATTTTTATCATTATCCCTCATAATCGATAGATTCGATTACAAATAATAACGAATTGATAAAGGAATGCTAATCATCATAACCAATAGATTTGGTTAAAACCATTTAGCAAAATAAGTTTATTTGAATTATATAGGATTTGATTAATTAAATTAATCGATTATTAATCATCGCGACCAATAAATTTAGTCGAAACGAATAAAAATTTGAATCCTAGTATTTGGCCAAGGGTCAATGGGATTGAGCGAACCCTAATGCTTTGGTAGGGTTTTTGTGATATAATATTAATTAAAATTAATTTTATCAATTAAGTCAAATAATTGACATAATTGAATAATCAGAGAATATAATCGAACAATAGTTCTAAATATCTATAAACCTAATCCTAATTAGAAAATAATAATAAATCATATACATATTAATATATAGTTAATATATAATTAAACAATTTACAATAATATATAAATAATGTAAAAATAATAGAAACCTGGTGGTGATTCTGTGTGGTGCCCTTGGGAGTGCCCATGGTGTACCTACAATCTTGTGGACATGGGATCAGGCTATGTTAAGATCCGAGGACTGTGGTGTGAGGACATACGGTGGGTTATCATGAAAAGCATGCACCAGATCCGTGAGTAGACAATTCACTAAAAATATTGTGGCCAAAGGGAATCGAACCCAGGCCCTTCTGCTTAGTAGCGTTTCTCCTTGCCACTCCTGCTGCGATGGATATCTGTTGTATTTACTGCGCCTGCATACTTTAAACAAAACAACGTCCGTGAATTCAAGCAAAAGAACAAAGGAGATATGCGCCCCATCTTCATCTTTCTCATGGAGTTCTTCTTTTCCAGAAAAAACACAGAGATACATATGTAGGAATAATTTTATGGGTTGAAATAGAATTGAACGTATTTGGTGCAAATCGTTATAACAGGGCAGATGGAATCCAAGAGGAAAGAGTCGAATCGGAATCGACTCAATCCTCCGCTTACAGCAACCGACGCTATGGCTTCGTGAGTGTGCAGAGAAGGTGTCGGCGGTGGAAGCGAATGCCACGGTTGATGGTTCTGCTCGTGACGACGGCGGCTGGTGCGAATCGGAAAGAGATGAGCGGCGCACGCGGGTGTGGATCGGTGGCTGCCGGTGTTTGGTGGAGGAGTTGCCGGCGGAGGGACGTTGTTACGTTAATGGCTTGAAGTTGCAATCTGAAAACCAACATAAACCAAACAACAAAAGCTTGCAAGTGGTATTTGCCAATGGTCCCTTTTCTTTTTCTGTTTCATCTACAAAAGCGTGAAGAAATAAGGATTAGTCTCAGTGATCTTTTTTCTTTTTGTTCCGCCTCCTCCTGTGCACCAAATAATTCTTTTTTTTTATATTGGTCAATTTAGGGTTTTTTTTTTACACCTAATGGGCCTATTGCCCAATTAAACTAGTAATTATAAAAAAAATAAATCCTAATAAAACTAATATTAATACTAATCCTAATAATAACACTATTAATCCCTAATGACAATTATACTAATAATATTAACAATAGTTAATTAGTAAAAATTAATAATATTAATACTAATAATTAGGAATAATAAAATTAATAAAACAAATGTTAGTAAAAGAACTATAATCCCAGAAAAAGATAAGATCCTTGTGATAATTGGGCCCAAGGTTTGGATTCCGAAACACCTGTTAATTGCACCCCATTTTAACTCAACCTGATTTATAAGAGAGCGAGTTTGACAATAGAAGTGTCAAACCCTATGGCTCTTAATTTTGACTCTTGATGTGTTAAGAGACTTAGATCTGATCGGGCAAATTTTGGGGTATGACACCTTTTAACTAGGGTAAAGGAAAAATGATAACTTCTTGTAGATTACCTAATCACCTTTCGTTCTTAAGGTTTGATAATGATATATGAATAATGTTATAGACAGTTACAGTTCCTTGAAATGCATAAGCACAAGGATTGAGTAAGTACAGTTTTATGTTGTTTTATAATTCCTTCTATTTGTTTTATTGCATGTCTTTTTGAGATTTTTGAGTAATCACTAACTTCCCCAAAATTCAATATTGGTTGGATATATGTCTAAGACACTATTATTTTGAGATTGCATGTCTTTTGAGTATTTTATTATGTGAATTCTATTAAGCTATAGCGCCACAATTTAACAACACTAGCATTATTTAGGATTTGCATCCATAAGATATTATTCATTTCAATTCTGATTGTATAGTGCTTTTTTGCAGAATGTCTGTTGAGAAATATCCAAATAATCTTATGCTTGGTAACAGAGAGATTGTGGATGGGAAGGTAAAGCCTCGGATACTGTGTAAGACTTTTGTTTTTGGAATTTCTCTTGCATTTCTTAACCACTAATGGCTTTTGCATATTACAGGTAGAATGTCCTATTATGTTGTTATTTGCTAATATGTTGTATCTTCTCACTTTCTAGGTAATGAAATTTGAGTGGAAGAAGTTGTATGATTCTGTTTCATCCATACTACCTGCTCTCAAATGATCATGATTTTTGTTGCAGTAAGGAGCACAATATATTCTATAAAAAAATCAGAAGAACACTTTAGGTGAGCCTTTTTTCATCCATATTTTTTCATCAAAACAACATGTTGCTTTTAGTTTAATAGTTTCAACAAATGGCAGAGGATGACACAAGTGATAGCTGGTGTTTTGCTCAGGTCAGGTTCTGTGACTGGAATGTGAATTCGACTATGTGACACTAATTATTTTACTCCTAATTTGTTGTCCATGTTGCAAGATATCAACAATCAAGTTGCTGGCTATATGAGAGATGGAAGTAGAATGATCAAGCAGATACAACTTAGCAGATCAAATATTATTAACGTATTCGGATCCGTAAGTCAGTTTATTCTTTAGTTGTCTCTAAACACTAAGTCGAGTATTAACTTATCTCTCATTGACACTTACTAGCATATGTCTCAAAGTTTCAAAGATTAGAGATAACTCTAAATATTAGAGATATCTCTCAGTGACACTTACAAATACTTTGTTCTCGCAACTTCTAATAACTAATAAATGTTTTCCAATTTTAAGTTTTTTTACTTTAAAATGTAAAAGAAGAATTCCTGCATAACATTTTACTTACTGAAGAATTTAGGTATGCATGACCTCTCTGTTCAAAGTCAGTCTATGATATGTCGAAGGTTTGGGAGAAATTGGACATGGTGATTCCTGCTACGCCAATGCCCAAGTCTTATCAGAATAAAATGGTTGGTCGGAGTTCAATCTGCGACGAGCATATGACGTTCGAGTTAACAAGCTGCAACTAATAGGTGAGAAAACTGAAACATAAGCTTTTCTTAGGTGTATATACAAAGGATAATCCACAATTCTGAATTGTTTACTATGTACTATATTATAGACAGTTGATTAGAATGAAATTAATCAATTACGACAAAGATTACATATTTCTTCCTGTTTTCAAAGTGTGCAATTAGTATAATCTGTTTATAGGCACAAACCAAACAATTCAATTTTGTGTTTTATTTTTTGTTTTAACTGTTTTCTTCGGCGTTTACCATGTACTTGAATTTATACTCTAATGTGTCTCCACTTAGTGTAAGCTTTGGTTCTTACAGATTAGGATGATTTTGAAAATGTTTTTGCTATATTTGGCAGTTCTGAGAAGAAAATAGTATTAGGTTATGAATTGGGAATCAAGTTTATGATTAGGCAATTAAATAGGTAGTCTACCAACTATTGGAAAAACCATCATTTTATTGATCAATTATCTGTTTTAAGTTGAGTAATTTGGTAATTGACCAGTAGTGGTATACTGTTAGTGTGTATAAGTTTGTAGTGTCATTTAAAATTGTATGTACTTTTAGTTCTAATAATGAAAAACAACTCTTCCATAGAAAACTGTGATATTATACGACCCTGGCAAGGTTTTATCCATGTGCTAATCTTTGTACCACTATTACTGATGTAGTTAAAACTCATAACCTAGAAATTTTCAAATAAAATGAATTTTCTAAGTAACTTGACTTCCTGAACTGAAATATTTTTACATATTTAAATGTGATAGTTTTAAAAAAGTGACAGATATAGTCAAGTTCTTTAATTGGAATTACGCTTTATGTAATAATGTATTGAATAAATAAGCAAATTTTATTGAACAAAAATGCATGTTTTGTATCTTATATGAAATCAGTAGTCTTACATATTTAAATTTTCAGGTGTTTTTCGTAGCATATCAATAACTTTTTCTTATGAGGTGCAGATAGTGAACCTACTAAAGGTGTCCTTAATTGCAGCTTCAAATACTTATAGTTAGCATATGCAATTTGCTAATTAGTTCAAAGTTGTCTTTTAATATAATTATTTAATATAATTAAATATATATAAATATTGCTTATTGTACAAATAAGTAAATTATTTTAAATTTTGTATTTATTTATAAAACTTAGCATCACTTAAAATTTTATTTTTTTTCTATGATTATTTAATCATAGATATATTTTATATCATTTTTATATGATTATTTAATACAGTAAAATTTATATAATTATTATTTATTTATAATAAAATTATTCATTTCAAATTTACAATTGTCTAAAAAAATTTCAATCTCACTCATTTAAATTTAGTAAATTTCAACCTCACTCTTTCAAATTTAGTTAAACTTTTAATTTCACGGGTCACTAGCATCAAAGTTTTTTTTAAAGTGATCAAGCCTAATTAAAGGAAAGATGTGAACAAATTTATCTGTGCGGTTGTATGAGTTACCATCATCATAATACATATTTTTTTAAGCAATCAAGTTTTATCAAATTATCTAAGTTATAAATGAAGGCACCCGTGCGAACGCACGGGTCTTCTACTAGTTAGTACATGATAATAATATTAAAAATGTCAATTTATTGTTCGTTACGATTAAATCGATTAATCGCTATGGGCAATAATAATTTTAATTAAAATGTTATTTAATTAAAATATAATTAATTTCTATTTGGTTAAATGGTTTCGACTATCTTATTAGTCGCGATGATTAACCTTTCTATTTTCCATACTTCAATTCATTATTCTTTTCAATCGAATCAATCGATTACGAGGGGTAATGATGCAAATTAATTATCATAATTATTAAAAAATACCATAATTCGTTATTAGTAATAATCAAATCAATTGATTAAAATTGGTAACGATACAACTTCAAATCTGTTAACTATGGCGATTGAATCTATTGATCGTTGCGGTTAATAGTGCTAAATCAAATCAGGGTTGTACGCCCAAACCTCAAAACACTTCTCAAACCTTTCAAAACCACAACATTAGACCATGGATCTTCATCCTTATCAATTAGACAATTCAAAAACGTTTTTCAAAGCACAAACAATTTCAAACACCTTTAATTCTAATTCTAAGGCGTACAACCTGTGCCCGAACTACGTAGACTCTAATCCTCCATAAGGAGGTACGTAGGCACTTGGCAACAAGGCGAGTCCCCCTCCCTAAAATCTCAATTTTCCCCCTATTCAATTCCTTAGCTAAACCTTGCCATAAACCTTTATCTTTGAAATGTTAGCCTTTAGGAAAGGGTTGAGGGTGCCTAACACCTTCCCTCGACCTGAATATAGTATCTTACCCTGATCTCTATACTGCGTAGGGTTTCCTATTCGCCCTTTAGAATAGGTGGCGACTCTAAACCTTTCAATTTTTAGGGCAGGTTGCTACAGACACCAATGCAGTCGATTGGCCAAAGTGGACCCATTTTATCTTATGTGGGGACGTAGGTCCACCAATGACCCCCTACTAGTGGGAAACGCTTCATTCAGGACTTATATGCCTTATGGTATCTCAATGCCTTTAGGTGGTCCCGAACATGGTGCAAAATGGGGTGAATGTTGACCTTCATAGACCAAGTTATACATCACCATTGTCTGAATATATCTTACAATCAGATGTACCCCTAGATGGAAATTCTCCAAGTTTACTAAATTTTTTGGGGATACTACCGAGTTCACTGTCGAACAAGTGGCCATATACCTAATAAAGGCAGACGAAATTGCCAATAAGGAAAAACCTTAGGATAAAATACTTTTGAAGTTCACTTATAAAAAATGCCATTACATGGTTCACCACATTGCCAGCGAGTTTGATACATAATTAGACTCAATTAGAAAGATTGTTTCATGAACAATTCTACAGGGACAAACAAAGATTAGTCTGAAGGAATTGGCCAGTGTCAAACGAAAATTCACTGATCCAACAGATGATTACTTGGATAAATTTCGTTTGCTCAAGGTCTGATGCTTTACGCAAGTGCCTGAGCATGAGTTGGCCGAAATGGTCGTTGGGGGCCTTGACTATTCTATTAGGAAGAAGTTGGATACCCAACCCTTGACAGACATGGCCTAGTTGGCTGATAGAGATTGACATATAGAATGCCTTGAGAATGAAAAAGTTAGGGTGAAAAAGAACAATATGAAGGAAAGAATAGTCTATGTCGAATTTGATGAAGACGATCAAGGGATATACAATGATCCTTTGGATTTCAATGAAAGCGAAATTGACCTCGCTGAACTGAAGCAAGGACCACCTTATTCTTGTAATGTCTTAGCACCTTTGATTGAAAAAAACCCAATTGAACCATAAAAGAGTGATGTGTTCCCTAAGAAAACTTACACTTTCGATGTTACCAAGTGTGACGAAATTTTTGACTTATTAGTAAAAAATGGCCAGATGATAGTACCTCTTTGTGCTAAGATGCCTCCTCTAGAGCAAAGGAAAAAGTAGGGGTTTTTGTAAGTATCATAAATTTTAAGGCCATAAAAATTCTCAATTTTTTATTTTCAGGTATCTTGTTGAGAGCGCGATTAATGACATAAGGCTCAAGTTTGGAGATAAGTAGAAGTCTCAAATGTGAATTGATTTTGATCCGATGCAGGTGGAAGATGCCCACTAGTCTGATCCATCTATGATCAATATGGTGGAAGTTACTGAGGACTATGCCAAGGAACTTGTGATGATTAAGGCTGTTGAAGGCTTCGTTAAGGAAACCATTGAGGGTTTTGTCCAGGGAGTCACTAGAGGCACCAACAAGGGAATCAGAGAGGATTCCACTCAAATGATGACAACAACTGAAACTGCCGAAGATTTCATACAAATTAACAATGTGACTAAGTCCATTTAAGGCCTTGCAATTAAATTACAAGATTTGGGCATTACTAAAGATGCCAGCTTAGGGGTGAACATGGTCGAGTTATCCCAAGAAACTGCAATAAAGGTCGATGAGCAAGCCCTCGGACAAGAGAGATATAAGAAGTGGCATTTCCCAACCAGGACGAAAGCTTGGTGGAATTCCTTTATAGGTTCCAAAAGAAGAGATCTGAAGTAATATTGCGCCCAAGGTGTAACTCAGTGTTCGATAGGAAGGCCGTTGAGAATATTAAGGGCTTTCCACGGGACAAGGACAAGAGGAATCAGAGAGGCGCTAACAGACGGTTTACCTTCGATAAATGGGGAAAACCAAGAAGGCAAGAACATGGAGGACAAGGGCTTCGTGGCAACAAACCAACCACATTCAAGCCTACCTCTGATTCCCCGAAGGGAAAGTGGGTAAGACTTGCTGGGAGATGGGGAAGAGGCCAAGGAAAATGGCAGAACTTTAAGGTAAATAGAGGCTCATTGATAGCCTACAAGAAAGAATTTCAGGCATCGAAGTAGTTAGCTTACAGGTCTGAGAATTAAAAGGCAAAAATCCTATGACCAGATCATAGTGGCACAGGCAGTAAAGAAGAAGGAAATCAGAGAGTGATGCAAAAGAAAAAAAATGGTGGCAAATTCTAGCAGCAGCATACCTTCAAACAAGGAGAAGGATGGTGAAAAGAAGAATGTTGGGAGAAAGCTCTTCCACCCAGAGCAGTCTGAAGACAAGGTCGAAAAGCAAGGGATAGAATATGACTTGCTGATGGACAGTTTCAACACCGAGTCAAAATCGTCTTTGGACATCACTTTCAATGCGGTGTTTGTCCTCCCAAGAGAATATGATCAGGTGATTGAGGTCAAAGATTCGAAAGACAACACTGCCATCGAAATGGTCAGGCACATGTAGTCTATTACTATATTATAAACAATGGTTGTATGGAAGAACAACATGCCTTCATTGAAAGGCCTGACAAATCCATAAAGAGTCACTTGAAACATCTCTTCATTAGAGGTAAGGTCAAAAATGTGGCGATAAACAAAATACTAGTATATGGAGGCGCGACAGTTAACCTAATGTCGTATTTTGTGTTTAAAAAAAGATAATGAAGCCCGATATGGATACAAAACCTCACAACATGGTGTTATCATATTAGGAAGATCCTAAAGTCCCACATTGGCTAGAGATAGAGCTTTCAAAGAATATATATAGAGGGACACTCCTCACCTTACCAACCGGTTTTGTAAGGATGAGTTAGGTCAAACTCTAATATGGTATC
This sequence comes from Vicia villosa, assembly GCF_029867415.1. Classification (NCBI taxonomy): domain Eukaryota; kingdom Viridiplantae; phylum Streptophyta; class Magnoliopsida; order Fabales; family Fabaceae; genus Vicia; species Vicia villosa. Next base: position 53,980 of record NW_026705510.1, on the reverse strand, counting down.
AGAGCCTATCGATCAGACCATGGGCCGCCCACCATTAATATCCACGCACCAAGCCCAAAAGAGTGCTGGGCGTGAGGGGGTGTATTAGGAAGATCCTAAAGTCCCACATTGGCTAGAGATAGAGCTTTCAAAGAATATATATAGAGGGACACTCCTCACCTTACCAAACGCTTTTGTAAGGATGAGTTAGGTCAAACTCTAATATATCAAACTATGAAGGAAAGGTGGGCATAACATTGGGAGTGATCCAGGTCAATTTGACAGTTGGTACAGTTACCAGGTGTTAGCTGAAGATTTCGTTTGGGAAGAATATCCTTCGAAGGTTTGAAATTCGAAGGAAGATGGTTACTGATGACCATCTTTGAGATAAAAAATGGCTACTGATGGCCATGTTCGAGAATGATGGTTTAAGTTGGGACGAAGACAGTTAGCACTGAAGCTAAATTCGAAAAGAATCATCTTTGAGGACTTGAACATTTTTACGAAATATGTAAAGTACTGAAGCTTAGCGTATTTTTGTGGCATTCTCGATTCTGATTACGTTGCCACGCGTCGAAAGAGGACTCAGGCGGGAGGATTTGAATTTTGAAGTAGTTTTTATAACTGCACAAAGACAGATGGCATCCCAAGGATTCTCGGGAGTAACGTGGCATCAGATTAGTGTAGGACCGTTAGGGTCGAAATTAGCATAAATAAGGGTCTTAGTATTAGGATTCCGTGTGTTCATTTTGTACAAATCACTCACATATTGCTCAAGTATCAAGTGTTAAGAGAACGAGTTTCGCTGAGAAATATACGTATGACACCAACACCATTTTAAATACCTTTGTATCTTTCGTTATTCAAGTATCTTTTGATATTATTGCATTTCGTTTACTTTCTGTCATTTACATTCCTGCACTCTTTATTTTCATTCTATTTAGTTTTGAAGCATTTAAGTCTCTACACTTTAAGATTCTTGCACTTTACAGTTTTTGTCTTATATTTTATCTTTATCTTATCTTTCGCTGATGTTGTATTTACGTGTATAACAAGGTGACTACTAATCTTTATTTCTTTGATTAAGTATTTCTTATTTCGAGACAAGCCGACCATAGACATAATTCGAACTATCATGAGTAACAACCTTTTTTACTATGTCCTAGGATCAATCTAGTCGATCCTGCGAGTAACCAAATTGTATTTATTATAGTTTGGAAGACTAGCGGTTGTTTACCGGAAATCACCGTAAACAAATTGGCACGCCCAGTGGGACGGTGTCAAACAGATTGTTTTAATTGATTGTTTTGTTTTGTCTAGAAAATATCAAGAACTTGTATGAACCTTAGGAACAGTAAATTAACCAATAGTGCACAACCGATTCCTAAACGAAGGTACAACAAGAAGATGGTCAATGTGGCCAGTGGAGTGGGAAATCAAGATCCCCACAAGGGTCAGGAACAGTAGCGGCAAATTCTACGCACGTTTCGACTTCTACTCAAGAGGTGCAGGCTATACCGGTTTTGACAGGATCTGAACCCATAGGTAGTTCCCAGACGGCACCCGAAAATGCTACAGGGACAACAGGGACTATACCAGTTTCAAGTTCGACCACCGTGCCTCCATTCATTTGCGCAAGCGAGATACCACCCTTCTCGACAAACGCTACAAATCAGATGTTTACCCCAAGACCACCGTCTGCCTCAGAGATGTGGAAATCCAATTTCCAATACGGAATGCCACATTCCTACATGATAGGATTAGGAGGAGCGGGGCCTACATACACTACAACTAACCCAACAGCGTTTTCGCCTAATGTTGGTTCGATAGGTCGAAGTGCACAGAATACTGGCTTCTCTGCCCAAGTACCCCCTTTTACCACAAGTAGTCAAGCAGTATTTCGACAGGAAATGGATGCAAGTAACCATGATATGCTAGGAACTCTTGCTAAAGAATTGGGCTCCATCTTGAATCCGTTAGCAACAAACATTGCTAGGACTAACCAGGATAATGTGGAAACTTTCCAGAAAATATCATCTCAAATAAATCGAATGGCAGATTTTTTAGGAGTTCCACAAAATAGACGAAGGAACAACCAATCAACTTATCAGGAAGGGGAGCCCATTCTAGAACAAGTTCGAGCCGCAGCACCACATTCTAGACCGACACCAGTCGAGCAAAACCAAGTGATAGACTTAGAAACTCGAAGGCAAACGACTAACGTTGGCCAACAGGCAGTTGCCCAGCAACAGCCTAATCTGGTGATGGTAAGAAGAAACGAACATCCTGACGAAGTAGTCCATAGGGTTAGGAGAGACAATTTGGCAACAGAGAACAATCTCACTGCCATGATAGAGAGAATAATGGCTAACAATGGCCTTAATACCGGGCTTCGACGCCCAAATTATACATCCCCAATAGCAGAATATATTATGCAAACGGAATTGCCAAGGGGTACCAAAGTACCAAAATTTACTAAATTTTCAGGGGACACCAATGAGTCTACCATGGAGCACATAGCCAGATATCTGACGGAAGCAGGGGATCTAGCAGGGAACGAAGACTTAAGGATTAAATACTTCCCTAGTTCGCTAACAAAGAATGCTTTTGTTTGGTTCACTACGTTGCCCCCAAATTCCATAGATGCATGGGCACACTTGGAGAGATTATTCCATGAACAATTTTACATGGGTCAAACCAAGATAAGCTTGAAAGAATTGGCTAGCACCAAGAGGAAGTTCACGGAATCTATAGACGATTACTTAAACAGGTTCCGTTTGTTGAAATCAAGATGCTTCACGACTGTCCCAGAACATGAATTAGTTGAAATGGCTGCAGGTGGCCTAGATTATTCAATTCGAAAGAAACTGGATACTCAATACCTGAGAGATATGGCCCAATTGGCAGACAGGGTTCGACAAGTCGAACGGTTAAAAGCAGAAAAGGCCAGAGTAAGTAAAAGTTATAAGAAGGAGAGAGTAGCATACGTCGAAGCAGACGACGTTGATGGCGAACCTTTCGAAGATTCATACAGTATGGAAGAGGTCGAAATAGATCTTGCTGAGTTAAAAGAGGCGCCACCTTATTCTTGCAAATTAGTTACCCCTTCTAATGGAAAAAATCCAGTAGAGAATGATAAAAGCGATAGATTTCCTAAGAAAACTTATACATTTGATGTCACTAAATGTGACGAAATATTTGATTTATTAGTAAAAGATGGCCAGATGATAGTACCTCCCAATTCAAAAGTTCCTCCGTTAGAACAACGGAAGAAGTGAGGTTTTTGCAAATATCACGGTTTTTTAGGCCATAAAACTTCACAATGTTTTCTTTTCAGGGATTTAATTCAGAATGCTATCAAGGACGGACGTCTAAATTTAGCTGACAAAACTAAGAACCATATGAAGGTTGACACAGATCCTTTGAATGTGGCTGACACTAACTTGTGTGAACCACTTGATGTCAACATGGTGGAAGTATCCGAAATTGATGCTGCTGAATCGGAGATAATTTCAGGTGGAAAGCGGGCTACTGAAAGCCTAAATACCAATTCGATCTTCAATACTGATGTTGAAGGATCTTTTGATGCTGAAATGACTGAAGATCTGAAAGGAAAAACAAGTGAGGCCACTGAAGACCTCACAGTGAAGCTTCAGCAGATACGAATTTCCGAGGCTCCTCTGGAAGGTGTTAACATGGTCAATGTTAGACGGCCTTTATTTGAAATAGAAGAACTAGAAAAATGGCTGATAAGGGAGAAAGGAAACATTGAAATCCCACTAAGGGGAAACAGTCTGAAGGATTATCTCTGGGATTGTCATGTGAAAAATGGTGGAAAAAGGTTGATGTGCCCAAGATGTTCAGTTATGTTAAATCGAAGGGTTCAAGCCAATTTCGAGAGGGCCCTGTGAGAAAGAATGGAGCAGCCTTGGAGAGGAGGAAACTTGTTGCTGAAAGTATACCCAAGGTCTGAAGAAAGCTTGATTGGTTTCTTAGTCAGATGTCACAACGACAACTCTGAAGTTGCACTGTGCCCTAGATGTGGTGCAGTCTATGACGAACTACTAGCAAGATCATTCGAAAGGGTGTATCTCTACATGGTTCGGGAGACTCAGGGACTTCGTCCTAATTTGTTTATGTTCGACAACTGGACCCCTGCGAAGAGGCCTGACAGCCCACACCCTAGAGCTCGAAGGGTCACATTCAGAGTCCCTGCGGACATACCCAGGGATAGATGGATGCAAGCTGGTACCAGAACCAACAAATGGCGAAGTTGGGACCAAGGAGGAAGAACTGCAATGGCATATAGGAAGCAATTCCAGACTTCCAATCGAGAGATGTACAGATTGGAGAACTACAGAGGCAAAAATCCTATGTCCAGATCCCAATGGAGGAGGCACCAGAGGATGAAGAAGGCCCAAAGGGAATATAAATCAAGGGAGACTGGAGATTCAAGTAGCAATCAGATCCCAATGCAGGGGGCAAGGACAAGTAAATCTCCAGTCGAGCATAAGTTGTTTGATTCTGAAAATGAAAAAGAAGAAGAGAAAATGCATTCCAGCCCTTGGAAGGAAGACGATAGGATGACAAATGATTTCGAATCAGACGGAGTGTCGTCTATAAATCTCAATTGCAATGTTGTGTCAGTACTCCCTCATGAGTTTAACCAAGAGACTGAAGTTGAAGATTGTGAGGAAGCTGATGAGGAAGAGATGGCAAGACATAGACCTGTGTGTTATTATGTGCTGAACAATGGGGAATTCGAAGAGCAGAATGCTTTCTTCGAAAGGCCTGATGAAGGTATGAGGAATCATTTGAAACCACTCTACATAAGAGCCAAGATTGAAAATGTTGGCATTAACAAAGTGTTGGTAGATGGGGGAGCATCAGTGAACCTAATGCCCCAATATATGCTGAAGAGAATTGGTATGTTCGATACTGATATAAGACCACATAACATGCTTCTGTCCAACTATGAAGGCAAGATAGGGCAAACTTTAGGAGTAATTCATAGTGATACCAGCAAAAGCTAATTACAATCTTTTGCTTGGAAGAGAGTGGATCCATGGAGTGGCGGTTGTACCTTTGACGATGCATCAAAGACTAACCATTTGGAGAGAATATGGCATAGTAGAGAACATCGAAGGAGATCAAAGTTACTACATGGCTGAAGTCAATCAGGTCAATAAAACTAGTTTCGACAGGAATTTGGCGAACATATGACCTTGTCATCCTGCTGAGGAAATATACACTCCAAACAGAAATGCTTTATACTATTTGTCTTTACATCCTAATGGATTCCAATGGAATAGAGAGATAATGGACGGTCCAGAAGATATCCCACCAGTGGAGCATTCACCACCAATACAGCCAACAGGCTGGGATGATGACATTCACGATGTCTGAGTCATCCTTCTTCGAAAAGATTTCGGCTTATATAGCCGAGAACAAAAGAAAAACGGCTCTTGAAGCCGAATTATCAAACATGATGGTTAACGCAGTTCTAAGAAAGGAAGAAACGACAGATTCGGGGATACACACGATCCCTCAATCCATTAAAGATCCAGGTCAAGATGAAGTGATCTCAGGAGAAGAATCGAGTCAAAGATTAGACGCAATCTACGATGAAGAACCCTTGGGATTAGAGAAAGACCCAATGGGGGCAAATATCAAAATGTTAGCCCAAGATCCACTCGAAGAAGTAAATCTCGGAGATGGAGATCAGAAGAGGGTAACATACATCAGTGCGAAACTGGTGCCAACGCTGAAGGCAAAAGTCATCGCGTTGTTGAAGGAGAACAAAGATTGCTTTACATGGGACTACGACGAGATGCCTGGTCTAGGGCGAGATTTGGTCGAATTAAAGTTGCCCATAAAGGAAGGAAAAAAGCCCATCAAGCAAACTCCTAGGAGGTTCGCACCAGAAATTCATTCGAAGATCAAAGCAGGGGTCGAAAGACTTCTACGATGCAAGTTCATCTAAACCACGAGGTATGTTGAATTGATTGCTAATATTGCGCCGGTTATTAAGAAGAATGGTTCATTAAGAGTATGCATAGATTTTCGTGATCTTAATACAGCAACGCCTAAAGATGAATACCCCATGCCTGTGGCAGAAATGTTAGTAGATTCAGCCGCAGGCTTCGAATACCTAAGTATGTTGGATGGATATTCTGGGTATAACCAAATCTTCATTGCAGAAGAAGATGTTTCTAAAACAGCTTTTCGCTGCCCAGGGGCCATAGGCACCTATGAATGGGTTGTAATGCCTTTTGGTCTAAAAAATGCTGGGGCAACTTATCAAAGAGCAATGAATTCTATATTCCATGATTTCATAGAAACTTTTATGCAAGTATACATAGATGACATTGTGGTGAAATTTGTGTCTGATAACAGCCATCTTGACCATCTGAGCCAATCGTTCGAAAGAATGAGAAAACATGGCTTGAAGATGAACCCCCTTAAATGTGCTTTCTTTGTGCAGGCTGGAGATTTCCTGGGCTTCGTGGTCCACAAAAAGGGAATAGAAATTAATCAAAATAAAACAAAGGCTATTATGGAAACGAAGCCTCCATCCACGAAGAAAGAATTACAGTCTTTACTGGGAAAGATAAACTTCTTGAGAAGATTCATTTCCAACTTGAGTGGACGCACGCAAGCATTTTCTCCCTTACTTCGACTAAAGCAAGGAAAGTTCGAATGGCGTGCTGAACATCAAGAAGCTTTCGAGAAGATAAAGTGATACTTGATGCATCCACCAATCTTATCTCCCCCGAATGGGAAGAAACACATGCGCCTGTATATTTCAGCGTCAGATAATACAATAGGTAGCATGTTAGCTCAAGAAGATGATAATGGCATCGAAAGAGCCATTTATTACTTAAGTAGGGTACTCAATGATGCAGAGACAAGGTATAGTGCAATAGAAAAACTCTGTCTTTGTTTATATTTCTCTTGTATCAAACTAAAGCATTATATAAAGCCAGTTGATGTTTATGTTTCGTCTCATTGTGATGTGATTAAACACAGGCTATCAAAGCCTATATTGCATAGTCGAATTGGCAAATGGGCGTTGGCCCTCACTGAGTACTCTTTGATATTTCAACCCCTTAAAGCAATGAAAGGTCAAATTGTATCAGATTTCATTGTTGACCATGCAGTGGTCGAAAACCCTCAACAATACGTAGAATTGAAGCCTTGGAAGCTATACTTCGATGGTTCAACCCATAAAGAAGGGACTGGCGTTGGAATACTAATAATTTCTCTTGATGGAATTCCAACAAAGCTCAAGTATAAGATTGAAGGTCCTTTATGCTCCAACAACGAAGCTGAATACGAAGCATTGATTGCTGGACTAGAGGCTTTGTTAGAATTGGGGGCAACCAGAGTCGAAACTAAAGGAGACTCTGAACTAGTGATTAAGCAGTTGAAGAAAGAATACAAGTGTATCAAAGAAAATCTGATCATGTATTTTGTCATAGCAAATAGGCTGCTCAAAAAATTCGAGTACGTGGATCTAAATCACGTTTCCAGGTTGAAAAATCAAGAAGCGAATGATTTGGCACAGTTAGCTTCAGGATACAGGGTATCAAAAGAAAAACTAGAAGAACTGATCGAAGTAAGAGGCAAGGCGATGGCTACCAGGATCTCCCCAAGTGACTTGGAGAACTCACAATTAGGTTTTGCAACAAACAAGAGTTTGAAGTTTTGAATATAGACTCTTTAGCAGACACAGATTGGAGAAGTCCAATTGTGAATTATTTAAAAGATCCTTCGACAGACACGGATAGAAAGGTAAAATATCGAGCTTTATCATACTTTTTAATGGGAAATGAATTGTTTAAGAAAACTCCCGAAGGAGTTTTATTAAAGTGTCTGAGCGAAGCAGAAGCGTATTTAGCTCTCTCAAACGTACATAGCGGAGCATGTGGTGCGCACCAAGCAGGGCACAAAATGAAATGGCTTTTGTTTCGATACGGAATGTATTGGCCCTCTATGTTGAAAGATTGCATAGAATTTGCAAAGGGTTGTCAAGAATGTCAAGAGCATGCAGGTATTCAACATGCTCCTGCAAATGAATTAAGTTCAATAATAAAACCATGGCCTTTCAGAGGCTGGGCATTATAGTTAATTGGAGAAATTCACCCCAAGTCTTCTAGAGGTCAAAGGTATATTTTGGTAGGAATAGACTACTTCACAAAATGGGTCGAAGCGATACCACTTGCGAATGTGGATCAGGAATCTGTGATTGAGTTTATTCAGAAACACATCATATACAGATTTGGAATCCCAGAAAGTATAACCACAGATCAAGGATCAGTGTTCACTGGGCGAAAGATGCAAGACTCCGCCAAAGATATGGGGTTCAAGTTGTTCACTTCCACACCTTACTATGCTCAGGAAAATGGACAAGTCGAAGCAGCGAATAAGATAATAATTGGTCTTATAAAGAAACATGTAGGGAGAAAACCCAAGAATTGGCATAAAACTTTGGACCAAGCACTTTGGGCTTGTCGAGCATCTCAAAAAGAAGCTACAAACACAACGCCTTTCCAACTGACGTTTGGACATGATGCAGTACTCCCAATTGAGATATATTTGCAGTCAGTTCGGATACAAAGACAGGCAGAAATCCCTCCAAACATGTATTGGGAATTGATGATGAATGAATTAGTAGATTTGGACGAAGACAGACTTCGAGCTTTGGAGATGATAAAAAGACAGAAAGAAAGAGTGTCCAGAGCATACAATAAAAAGGTGAAAGGTAAAACGTTTATTAATAATGACTTAGTTTGGAATGCTATTTTACCTATAGATCGAAAGAATCAAGCACTTGGTAAATGGTCCCCACATTGGGAGGGGCCCTTTCGAATCTTGAAAGTGTTTTCAAATAACGCTTATGAAATAGAAGAATTGGCAGAAGATCGTAGGATTTTAAGGGTAAATGGAAAGTATCTGAAAGATACAAATCAAGCATGCATGAAGTAAAGATTCTTACAAAAACGTAGATATTCGAAGTATATTACGTAGGCCAAAATGGTTGAACTAACACCAAAATGGTTGTATGTTCAAACAAACATACATGGTAAATACAGTAAGAAGTCATAGAAATGCCAAAATATTTTTCATTAATATCAAAGGAGTACATTCGTTACATAGAAGGTGGTTCCTAAGAACATTGAGGATTACAAAATTCAAACCATGAAGCCTAAAACAACCCACCTCCTAGTTGATCCTTTGATCTAAACCCTCTAGGGACAGCAGGGGCAAGCTTTCCGCCTCGAACATGTCCAAGGATCCAGATCTACGCATCCTTTTCACTATTCCCTTTTTAAGGAACATGTAGGACAAGAGTCTTCCATATGGAAGACATGTTACCACACCTTGCCGAGCAGCAGCCATGGAAACGGCTTCAACAAGTCCTTTGAAAATCATCAGAGGAAAGTTAATCTTCTTCCCACGGAGGGCACAGAGCATAAACTCCAAATCCTCCACCATGATGCTATTTTGATCATGGTTTCATGGACGAAAGTTGCCCACGAGGAGTTGGTGCCAAACCCTGATGACCTTGGCGCTGAAAGGATCATTATCCATAAGAGTCCTCAACATAAGATGGGTGGTCATGTTGAAGGTATTGTCGTCAAAAGTCTCCCCAGAGTTATTGCATCTCAGCAGGTTGGAGATGGTGGAAGGAGTGATAGTGATATGGGCCCTTCGAACCTCAGAGACGATAGTGGTTCTGCCTTCCGGATCTATGCGCAGAGACGCAAACATCCAAAAGTCTGCTAACATATTGGGATAAACAGATCCCTCCAGGATTTCATGGTAAAAGTCAAGCTCTTGGTTAGCAAAGAGGGCACCGATATTGATAAAGTTTTCATCAATTTCTTCTTCAGAGATTCTGAATTCTTTCTTGATGCAAGCCCTGATGTTAGCATAAGTTAGGGGTAGTGCCATTTGGACAAGGAAAGGTTGGAGAAGGTTTTATCTGACTCTGTATTTGAGAGGATGCAAGAAGAAACGAAAATTTTGGGCAAAAGTTTGAAGAAAGTGTGAAGGAAGAAGTGGAATGCCAACCCTTTATATAGAATAAGTTGGCAGTAGATGAACGGTTTATTTTAATGTTTAATTGGACTGCGTTTGGTATTCCAAAGAGAAGTTATGGCTTCCGCCGTTTCCCGCCCTTGGAAGTTGAAATGTAATCATGATGAGAACTGATGCACGCACGTCTCAAATAGACGTTATGGAAAAGCTGACGTCAGCTTTCAATAATGGTTACGGCTAAGGGTAGTAGAAACGTCAAGTCTAGGCTCAAAGGGCTGCGAAGGATAATCATGTCACGTGGTTACATTTATTAAAATTACTGTGACAGTGGAAAAAGTATATTTTGGCAAGTTTTAGAGAATTGCTAAGACATTACTTATGATAATTGCAAAATAAAATATGCGGGGAGATTGAAAGATAAAGTTGCACATATATATATTCTTGGAGAAATTTGATTACAAAACAAGATAAGTACGCAGCACAGAAAAGAGTACAAGGTTCGAAGCAACTAATTAAAATCTTTGGGAAGGTTATCTTTTATCTTTGAGTAGTGGATCTCCCATAAGGACATATGACGTTCGATCAATGCCTGTTGTCTTTTTAGTTCTTCGATCTCTGGTACTAGCTGTTGTGCCGTCTCGAAGTGTCGAATCCCTGACTGCGCCACTTCAGTTAATTCATCTTGGTTGGTTTTTTGGATTTCTACCTGACGAGACTGGGCATCCTTTATCTTCCCTTTGAGTTGCTCAATTTCTTTTTTCCAGGCTTTGATATTTGTCTCACACTCTTCATATTCTCGTTGGTTCTTCGAACGCTCGAGCTTAAGGGTTTCAACCCTCTTCGTTGCATCGTTAGCAGCTTCCCATGAAGAACTGTGAGAAGTCATTTTTGCTGTGAGTTGTCCGTCAATATCCCGTTTTCGAAGGAGATTAGATTGGAGTTGTTCAATCAGAGAACTCAATAAAACAATGACTTCTGAGATTTCCACTGGAACAAGAAGTAAATCCACTTTCTTCAGAAGGTTGTTTAGGCCATAATATTTGGTGGAATCCTTGCTGAGAGCTTCGACGAGGTTGGTTTCAAAGAACTTCTCTCTTATCTGATGAAGGAGTTTAGCAATATCATCCTTGTCACCAGTACCTGCTAAGACAGTCGAAGAAGTTCCAAGAGACGAAGCGCTATCGATACTCATCATGGTCTTGAGGAAGCTCACAGGATCAGTCTTCTTGAGTTGCTCTAGTTCTGAGGGAGTAGGCATCGCAGGAGCTTGCTTCGAAGTAGTCATAGGACTGACCGTAGTTCCAAGGTTCGAAATTTCATTAGAACCAGGTGTAGCCAGTTGGGAAGTTTCTTCTGCAGCATCTTGTTCAGATATAGTGTCTTCACTGCCAGTTGGTTGTCCAGCTGCGTTACCATTATTCGAACATTGCGGATTTTCCTCCATAGTTTCATCTTGATGAGTGGGTGGAGACTCATCATTTGAATGGCTTTCTTCAGCAGACGCAGTCGGAATGATGGTTGCAAGAGGTTGATTGTCTTCGAGAACGGGAGAAAGCACATGAGATTCGTGTTGAGAAACACCTGTGATGGACAGTCAGGATCGATTAAAACGAAAAGGCAGAAAATTCATCTGTCATTCGAAAGAGCAGACATTTACCTCGAAGTTTGTCAAGGTTAATGTGTAAACTTGAGGCTTTGAGATCAGAAGTAGCGGGTACCAGTATCATCCTACATTTACAAGGTAAAAATGTAAGCTTAATCATTAGAATTAAAATGTAAAGAAATGATTAAATGGTGAAACCCAAAATACCTTGGTCGGAATGTTGTCTGGAATGGAGTTATGACTCTCCATAATGGGGATAGTGCTAGCGGCCTTCAAGGGTGAGTCCTCGGAAGACACCTTGTCACTCGAAGAGGTGAGCTTCGAAGTCCCAGATCCCTTTCCTTTGGCTGAAGGGGTAGCAGCTTTTTGTCTTTTCTTTATCGTTTGTCTGGTGCGAGGAGGAGATTTATCTTCATCGTCTGAGTCGGCTGTTGGAGGAGTTTTTCGTTTCGAATGCGCTGGAGGTTTCGAGCTCTGAAGTACATATTAAAACCAAGTGAGTGACATTCATTAAATTTTACAAGCTAAAATATAAGGGATCCATGTACCGTAGGTTTTTTGCCAGTGGTGACGAATCACTCCCACTCGCCCTGGTATTCCTCGAAGTCCCAGAACCCTTTTGTACAGGGGCTTCCTTGATTTGTCTCTTTCGGGCAACAGCTGTGAACAAAATATAAATCAGTATTTCAATGAAAAAGGGGGAATTAGTCGAAGGATTATCTAAACCCCAACCTTCAGGCATTGGAGTCAAAACGCGAACATGCTCAATATCTATATGAAGATATCCTTTGAAAGTATCCAAGGTATGCTTAGTCGGGACCACTCGTTCAGCGCGTTTTTTAGTTTGTTCCTGAAGAAATTTCATAGGATTTCCACACACAAACCAATCTGGAAAAGGAGGACTTAAAGCCACACCAAAATCAGCACTTGGCAGTGGAGGCAATTTTGGAGGATTAAGTTTGAAAGCCACTTCATAGCGCAGTTCTGGTCGAACAGACGGGGGCAGTTTCAACTTATCCAGTTTAGCAGAAAACTTTTCACGTAAAGTAACTGCAGCCTCGCGAATGGTACGACTAAGGTCATCAGGCCTGTAGATAGTTTCAAAGAACTTTTGAAATGCTTGAATTTCTTTAATATGAGTCGAAGTACCTTTCTGGAAATTCTCCTGCACATCAGCAAAAGCTGCAGTTAGTTCCCGAGTAAGGCTGTCAGCATCGAAGATTTGCGTAGAATAATATTCTGTCCACCATTGATGAAAATCTATGGTAGAATAAAAAGCAGGCTCGAAGGAAATAGGAGACAGTGGTGATGCCAACATATCGGGAGATTTTTGATTCATATTTATCTTCTGTCAGATGCGAAGTGTGTAGACACATGTGATTCCTTTTGTCATACAAACACTTCGGTTTAAGTTGAACCAGCCCAAATTGTCTTGAAACCAGATTCGGTTGATAGCAGAGGAGACATCAATGACTTTTTGGAGATCGAAGTCGGTGATATAACAACTTTGGGGTGAGGAAAGCCTCCCAGATGGCCATAGATTCAGCTTGTTGATCAGGAGAAGCGGCTGGAAATTCTCGAGTAAATCATTCGGGACCCACCTTACGTTGTACGAATGGAGCCATCGAAGGAGTGAATTGATGACGTTCAGCGAACATCATCATGAATGCCAGGAAAGTTTCACGAAGTTTGCCACTTTCTTCCTTTGGAGTTAGGTAAGCCAATCTGGTTCCTTCTACTGTTCGATCCTTTATGGCTGCACTTTCTTCATCCACGACATTTTTATATGGGAGGTGAGCCTCGAAAGTGGCATTAAGCCATAGTTGCAACAGCCAGAAAGGACCAGCGAAAAGAAGAGACCCTGTTTTGTAGTTCTTAACAAGGTCCGTTGCCTCACCAAGATTCCCATAAAGAAATCCTAGGATTAACTGGCCTAGGTTTAACTTTATCCCAGCATTTAGCTGGTTAGCCATGCAAAGATATCTTTTTGCTACTTGTATGGACCTAGAGCAAAAGACACATCTTGAGAGCCAAAGTGCTAGAAACGCTATGTGTTCTTCGTCAGAAACGTCTGGGTCCGTTTCGTTGTGGTATTGTTGAATGAAGGCAGTATAGGTGACTGTTGCTTCGTGAAAATTAATGGTGTCAGTATCCATGAAATTAGGGTCGAAGGTTTCCCCAGTTGGTCGAAGCCCTGTAATGGCAGCTACATCGAAGAGGGTAGGGGTAACCATCCCGCATGAAAGGTGAAAAGTATTGTGAGAAGCATCCCAGAAGTAAACTGACGCTACTAACATGGTTTGGTTATATTCTAAACCTGTTTTGGATAATTGGATTAAATCGTAAATCCCTAGTTGTTTCCAGAAAGGCGTTTTTTGCTTTTCTACCTTCGTTAGCCAAGCATAATACAGGCCAGGATCCTTTGCTAATGGGATTGACCTAAAGACTTTCACAAAATTGGTTACATAGTTTAACCTAATTTTTTCTAAGGCCAAAGGAGTTTCAATTGAGGTCTCTGTTGGGCTATCAGGGTTTGCTGAGACTAGGTGGCCTTCATCGTCTATCTTATTCTTGCTAACTAAAGGCCCAGTCTTGTAATAAGCAGGAAAGAATTTATTCAAAGAGTTATTTTCTCCTGGTAAAGGACCCATGAAGGCATGAGTTTTTTCAGAAAGTTCAAAGGGAATGATTACCTGAGAAGCATAGATGGCACGCGCCTCTGCAGTATTTGGATTTGGTATGTGTTCTTGATCCCCTGTCTGCATAGGATTTTGAAGTTTTAGAACAGGTTGAAGAACATTTGAAGAAGACGCCATGGGTAAATTTGATTTGGGAAATGGGTTTGAATGTAACCGAAGATGTTCTTTTCTGTGAAGAGAATGAGGAGATAAAAGTGAAAGTTATATGAAGGTGGGAGTTCAAGTATTTAAAGGTTTAACGGAAACCCTTTCAAATCTTTTGGGTAAAAGCCAAGAGACACGCGGCAGGCATTGATTTAATCCAACGGCGGTCGAATAATTATTAGCTTTACTCCTTGTATATAGGAGTAATGATCATGAAGTAAGACCAGAACGTGGGAATGTAAGTTATGAGAAGACATCTTGGAAAATGACAAGACGTTTTGGAAACAGAGTCATAAATGATTATGACGTCAGTCAATAGTCTTGGGACTCTAAGAAATAAGTAAAACGAAATCTCGTTATAACAAGTAACACCTATTTCTCTTGTTTTCGAAACAGGCATTTATTGGGGGCAATTTGTTAGCTAAAGATTTCGTTTGGGAAGAATATCCTTCAAAGGTTTGAAATTCGAAGGAAGATGGTTACTGATGACCATCTTTGAGATCAAAAATGGCTACGGATGGCCATGTTCGAGAATGATGGTTTAAGTTGGGACGAAGACAGTTAGCACTGAAGCTAAATTCGAAAAGAATCATCTTTGAGGACTTGAACGTTTTTACGAAATATGTAAAGTACTAAAGCTTAGCGTATTTTCGTGGCATTCTCGATTCAGATTACGTTGCCACGCGTCGAAAGAGGATTCAGGCGGGAGGATTTGAATTTTGAAGTAGTTTTTATAACTGCACAAAGACAGATGGCATCCCAAGGATTCTCGGGAGTAACGTGGCATCAGATTAGTGTAGGACCGTTAGGGTCGAAATTAGTATAAATAAGGGTCTTAGTATTAGGATTCCGTGTGTTCATTTTGTACAAATCACTCACATATTGCTCAAGTATCAAGTGTTAAGAGAACGAGTTTCGCTGAGAAATGTACGTATGACACCAACACCATTTTAAATACCTTTATATCTTTTGTTATTCAAGTATCTTTTGATATTATTGCATTTCGTTTACTTTCTGTCATTTACATTCCTGCACTCTTTATTTTCATTCTATTTAGTTTCGAAGCATTTAAGTCTCTACACTTTAAGATTCTTGCACTTTACAGTTTTTGTCTTATATTTTATCTTTATCTTATCTTTCGCTGATGTTGTATTTACGTGTATAACAAGGTGACTGCTAATCTTTATTTCTTTGATTAAGTATTTCTTATTTTGAGACAAGCCGACCATAGACATAATTCGAACTATCATGAGTAACAACCTTTTTGACTATGTCCTAGGATCAATCTAGTCGATCCTGCGAGTAACCAAATCGTATTTATTATAGTTTGGAAGACTAGCGGTTGTTTACCGGAAATCACCGTAAACACCAGGCCAACCATGTTCATGGTTGTCGAATCAAAAGCTAACTGTAATTTATTGTTAGGTCGAGAATGGATTCATGGCATAAGGGTTTTGCCATGTTCAATGCATTAAAGGATTACCATTGGGAGGAATGATGGTATTGTGGAGAATATATAGGCAGACCAAAACTATTTCATGGTTGAGGTCAACAATGTTGATAGACGCCACTTCGACAAATATTTGGAAAATATTGCTCCTTGCAATCCTGCCAGATTTACATTCACATCGGATGACAATGCATATTGTTCCCTGTATTTGCGCCCCACTCTAGGGTTTCAATGGGATCGACAAGTCGTGGGAGAATAGGGCCTTGGGTATGGAGGAACAAAATGAATCTAACCAACTGGTTGGGAAAGAGAATTCAGTGAAGATGTCTGAGTCACATATATTAGAAAGGATTTCGCTTGGCCTACTCCTACTGCTTATTCCTTTATACTTAGTTTTTGTCTTCACAAACCCTAAATAGACTAGAAAATCTATCTTTTAAGAGTAATTCATCACACTAGGGATCTAGCCACAAAAACATATCCTCCCCATTTCCTATCAATCTTTTAAGCTTTTTAAACATCCAATTTTTCAATATTTTGGATGTCCTTCCACCAAACTGAAAAAAATTTCCTTTCCCCACCGATCCTACCGTTTGCCTCACCGTATTTACTTGCCAAAACCTTACACTATAAACTGTTTTTCTCTATAAAAAGGCGACAGTTCCATTAAGAAAAAGAGTCTTGACACTATTTATTCAAGAAAAAGACATTAATAATTTTAGTTGAGTTAATTAACTTCTAACTTTTTTTTTAAGTAGCAACACTTAGGTATGTTACCTTTCATTTTGTGTTTATTATTCACAAGTGTTAAAGGATATCCATTTATCAAGACTCTTAACCAAAAAAACAATGGAGCAATGTACTCCATCATGATGAAATCCAAAAGGAACATGAACACAAGGCACCTTCATCCTCATCCTCACCCTCACCCCAATCATCACACAACATAATCATTTGAACTATTATCTGACTCCAACTGCAATTTTTAGCCCCGCCCGCCTCGATAAAACGACATTCCTAAACCACTACTTAAAACCAAACAAGTTCATTTAGACTAAGTAATCCTTTGAAATACTGTTCACTTCAACTCTTGCATTAACTTTCTGTTGTGCTAGGATTGAATATTAAACTAAAAATCTCATAATCATGTTCAAAACCATTATTAAATAATCAATGAGGGCCTTTGTTTTAGGATTGACCAACATAAGTTACGCTGAATTTACAGATGTCAAGAAGTAAATTTCAGTGATTTTCAATTTTTCTTAATATAGTAAAAAATAATTAAAATGTCTGGTAATCTCTCGTTCTATTCTACATAATTAAAATGAAAAATTGTAATCGTAAATGCAAAAATTAAACAAGAATTTCAATTCACAGGAAAAGTTCACTCCATTCATTATCAATCTGTCTAAATCTTACATAATAACAGAACAAATTAACAGCAAAATAAGCATTATAAACTTCTTCCTCCGTTTCAATTACACTATAACTGAAACACAAAATAACGCATCATCTTCAGCCTCCGAAACCGTAGAGAGTTCTTCCTTGTCTCTTGAGAGCATAAACAACATCCATAGCTGTAACAGTCTTCCTCCTAGCGTGCTCAGTGTATGTAACAGCATCACGAATCACATTCTCCAAAAAGATCTTGAGAACACCTCTGGTTTCTTCATAGATCAGACCACTGATTCTCTTCACACCACCTCTTCTTGCCAATCGACGAATAGCAGGCTTTGTGATACCTTGGATGTTATCACGAAGAACCTTCCTGTGCCTCTTTGCACCTCCCTTTCCTAGTCCCTTACCTCCCTTTCCACGGCCTGACATCTTCGACAGAAAATTTGAGAGACAAAGAAAATTGGGGATCTAGGGTTTGAGAGTTGTAAATTGAATTTTTAGTTTGTATTGCAGAATACGAGATTGGGTATTTATTTATCAGAGATTTGGGGCGGGAATGGAAGAAACAACTGAGTTTTGAGTTTCTATCTTAGCCGTTGGATTCGATGTTATCGACGGTATATATTTGCGATCCGTGCATATTGCTCAAAGGAATAACAACCGTCGATAATTACATCTTATCGGTTCAGTTTTATTTTGTAGTTGTTGTGTGGATTCGCGTTTTCTTTCGGCTATTTTGTTTCTTCTGGATTTTTTTGTCAAGTGATATCATCATTTTTTTTTCTTCAAATCAACCAAGTACTCTCTCTCCCCTCCCCTTATTAAATTAAATAATATATATTTATCTTATTCTCAATTATACATAAAAATAATCAACTTTAATTTTTCTACAGTAAAATTAAATGTAAATTAAATTTAATTTACACATTCTTCCATTTTCCCTATAATCAATTAAAAATATTTGTACATATTTTTATAAAATCTATTTTAAAAGAAAACATAAAAATGTGTTTGAATATCACTTTAAAAATTAAAAATTCAAATATGCGAGAGTAGTGCTACTAAGACATGATTAAAGACAATAAACCCTTTATAGTTGACTGGACTCATAAGATAGTAATAAATACATTGAGATCTAGTTATCTCCCTCTAATTATGTTGTTGTTTTTTAGAATATTCAGAGAAGGATTAAAGAATGTCAAGAAGACCTGCAGATTTGAAGACCTAATTGTCTTTTATTTAATTTTTGCTGTGTATTTCTGATTAATTATATTGTTTTGTTTTATAAGTATTTTATTGATTTATGAATATAGTTCAACTCATTTATTTGATTTTTTATATATTTGATTTTAATAAATTTTTTTTATCAAATATTTATTTCTCATTAATAAATTCGTGTTTACTAATCGTTAGTTGATCTTGTGGTGATTGGCGCTGGACTTGGAAGGGAAGAGTACAGTTTGATTTCCGCAACTACGATCGGGAGGGTGCTTAACCCACTTGATGTCAGAACTGATCCCCAAACCAGACTATATTGATAGTGATAAGTCGACAATATCAGAGATTTATTGTATGGGTATAAAGATAAAAAAATATAATTAGTTTTAATATTTTTTTCTACCTTTCCCTATCATCTTTTAAATGAAATATTTATGTAATTAATTAAAATCTCTCTCCTCCGTCTTCTTTTTGTGAAAATTCTTTCACTTTCCTCTAATGAACCAAACAATAATTATTTAATAAATTAATAATATATGAAAAAAAGAGTGATGTACTGATAGTGTAAAATATTTTACATTGTAGTGTATATCCATTAACCTCATAATATATTAAAACTAAAAACAAATAATAGAAAATTAAAATTAGAAAATTAAATTTTGAGATAACTATTTCACCAATGAGCCACCTTAAATCATAAAATCAATTGGTTGTCTGATTAGATTTTGATTGATCTCGTTAAGATATGTTTAATTTAGAATTTGTTACTAGCATTTTGCTGCAAATTACTTTCTTTTTTTTATATATTTATGTATTTTTTGTAAAAAAAAATTATATCTAAAAAAGAATAATACTAATTTATGGGAGGCATATTTTTAATTTAATTCAAAATCCATTATTTTATGATAAAATATAATAATGAGAATAAATTAATTTTTCAAAATTGATTTAAAAAAAAATACCCATCTTAAAAACCGAGAACAAATTTGATTTGATCTGATTAACTCCTTATTGCTTTAACTTAACTTTTTGCCGTATTTAAATATTTGATTTTTGTGTTAGAGAAAATTTTGGTATAGAATAAAATAAAATTATTTGGATTTTTTATTTTTCTAAATCTTTTCTACTAACATATATAGGAACCTTTCATCTTCAATAGATGTCACAACAAAAAATACTGCCAAGAAATTAGTAACAATGAGCAAAGAATACAAATGCAACTCTCAAGGATGTAACATGTCTTTCTACTCTGCTGAGGGTTTGCAAAGCCATAAAAGAGTTCACAGAGATAAAAAGAAAGAAGAAGAATCAACAGAATGTCCACATTGTGATCAAATATTTTCATCTAAACGGGGTTGTAATCGCCATATGATTATGAAACATGGCGGAAGAACATATCATCCACCAACAATATCAACATCAGGGATGAAAGTGCAACCAGTGAATTTTCTATGTCCAAAATGTGAAATAATTGTTCCATATGAAGACCTTGAAGATCACAAGATTCACTATCACCCTACTGGAATTGATTTGAACTACTTTCCTGAAGATATATTTCATGAGAATAATATATTATATTAATGAATAGTTAGGGTTTTTATTAATTGTACTTTATAAATTTTGTTTTTATTTTTAGATATCATTTATATGATTTAGTTTAATGCCTATATATTCTTAGATTGTATTTTGTTTGCATCTATATAGAAATATAACAAATTAACTATTAGTAATTTTATATTGAATTTCTTAAATTTATATATTCTTATTGATTCTTTGTAATTTTGAACTCAATGAAAATAAACATTTTAAATTTATTTAGATCTTGTTTTCTGTTAAATTTGTTGTTAAGTTGCTACTAACTAGTAACAAACCCGTGCATATGCACGGGTTCTGGTCTACACGCATTTGTTTATGTAATATATTTATTTTAAATAATAAATTAAAATATATTTAAATTAATAATAAATTTTTTCATATATAAAAAGAAAAAAGGGGTCATACACTGACAGTGTAAAATATTTTTACACTGTCAACCAATCACCATCATGCATCCAATTAAAGCATTCTTTTATTTTAAAAAAACTTTAATGACATGGCAAATTGATGACTCTCTATTGGATGACAGTGTAAAACTATTTTACACTGTTAGTGCACTACCTTTTAACTCATATAAAATATTTAAATTAATATCAGTTTTTTTCTTTACCGTATAACATTTTTGGATCATAAATACCATCTTTCGTATATAAATATTTAAATCAATAATAATTTTTGTCCAGTATAAAAAAATATCTAAATCAATATTAAATTTTCGTATATAAAAATATTTACATCAATAATAATTTTTTTTCGTATATCATTTTTTAATCACATTTTTTGGGATCATAAATACCAATTTCTTGTATATAAAAATATTTAGATCAATAATAGATTTTTTTTCGTGTACAAATATTATTTATGTTTAGGTATCCTTTACAAAAATAACTGAATCAATAGTAAATTTTTCGTATATAAAAATATTTAGATCAATAAAAGATTTTTTTCCCGTATACTATTTTTGGATCATAAATATTTGGATCATAAATATCATCTTTCGTATATAAAAAGATTTAGAATAATAGATTTTTTCTCGTATACAAATATTATTTATGTTTAGACATCATTTACAAAAATATATAGATCAATAGTCAATTTTCGTATATAAAAGTATTTAGATCAATAATAAAAAATTTTCCCGTGTATAAAAATATATGGATCAAATATATTTTACCCCATATCATTTATACAAATATTTAGATTAATAATAGAATTTGACTTTGACCCATAACAAACATTTGACACATAATTAGATTAATAACATATATTTTAGAAACTAATTTACTTGTGAATTAAAAAAATAATAATAATCATGCACCAAAAGTGTATAATTATTTTAGACATGCAAAGGATAAATTTTGGACACAAAATATCCCGAAATGGTACAATTTAGTTGCAAAAGTACAATTTAGAATCAAAAGTACAATTTAGAATCAAAAGTACAATTTAGTTACAAAAAGTAAATTTTGGACACAAAATGTCCCTAAAATGATGAGGTGGAGGACAAAGACAAAAAGTTAAAATTATGTTTTCGAGAACATCTAATTTTTTTATATTATAAAATATCAAATTTACCTAAATCATCTCTACATGTATATATTTATAACACTACAAGAAAATGCAGTATTAGCTACCATTATTTTACTACAAATTAAATTTATAGCTAATTTCAATTAAAAAGACAACTATTTAATTAAATTACACATATGAACTATTGACTTAAACACTTACATATACTATTAATTGTCTATATTTTATTTAACAAGTACTTTCCATTTCCTTTTCGTTGTTATTATTATTAATTATTAAGTTACGTCAGTTTTTTTTCAAAAAAATAAATATTATATTATAAAATTATTTATTAACATAATAATATATGTTTTTATCTATTTACGGGTTCAGTCCCGTTATCGTATCATCTTGTTCACTTCGTTTTGCGTCTCCGACCGACCTTTCCACCTCCGGCTCCGATCGACCTTGTTTCTCTGTATGTGACGGAGCTCGTCTCCAATCAATCGCATTTTTCTTTGTATCCGGTCGACCTCGTCTTCCTCCGTCTCTGATCGATTTGGTCCTCATCCACCACCGATATATGTTTTCTTTCCCATTCTTCGATTGAAATCATCGGCCTCGATCTCTCATCCACTACTCGTGTATGACAAATATTATTTGTCATTTGATAATAACAAGCTCTTAAATGATATGATGACGTGCTTCAAGATTTGGGTGTGAGGAGTAATTCTCAGGTTTGATCTACTTATCGAATAGTGGTTGGTTTAAAAAGGTTGAACTTTAACAATACAAAACCATTTTTAAAACAAGTGGAGTGTAAAACTTTAACAATACTAAGCACAAAGTAAAAGAGTTTGGAAAAGAGATTGAGTACCTTGACAATTTTAGTCAATACTGCATTCCTTTGGAGTTTTAGCCAACATCTTAAGCAGTCATTCATGATGAATATCTCAAGTGTGTGTGTGATATAACATGATTATCATGGATACAATCAAGGGTGAGTTTCAACAATACATCAAGATATAAACTCAAAGATAAAAGTTTAATGAATAAAAGGGTGACATACCTCAATATCATTTCATGTATGTATGAATATGATGCAACGATGAATGATGTCTCAATGCATGTGGGTCAGTAAACAATGTATATATATATATAAAGATAAAACTATGAACCAAGTATAATGTGCAAGGATGTATATCAACAAATATATATATATATATATATATATATATATATATTTGTTGATATATATCCTTGCACATATATATATATATATATGTACAAGTATATAAGAAAAGAGAGATCAAAGCAACAAGTTATATCAATATGGTATTGCTAAAGATCAAAAGATCAAGGATCGCAAAATAAGGGTTTTATGTTATGTACACCTAAACCTAATTAAATTAAAGTTGATTAATCAAAACCCTAAGTGAAATGACTAAGGAAACATGTTGACATTTTCAAGAGGAGTGTACCCTAACCCTAATTGTTCCACAAGAGTACATACAAGTTACTTAATGAAAATATTAACAAGAGATTGATTTAAAAGCCTTTTTTTTAAAAGACATAAAACCCTTGTTTTTGATTTATTTTTAGTAACTAAATAATAAATATTTTGTGATTTCAAAATATATTATCAAATTAGACAAGATAAATAAGGAGTACACAAAAAATCAGATCAAAATAATTAATTTTGATATTTTTAATGAATTTTCAAAGCTTAAATAAAAAGTGAAATAAACTAGTGGTAAAAAAATAAGGTTTCGGCCCTCATGGGACTTGAACTCATGCCCTCGCGCTTGAGGGACAAAAGTTTAGCCACTGGGCCAAGCGCTTTCATCTAATTGTAAGACCCATCCATAACAAAAAATAGTAAAACAAGTGGTAGATGGTTAAAAATGGAAAATAAAACACAATGGTTAAAAATGGAAAATAAAACACAAAATTGCAAAAGGGGGAATCAAACCCACGCCCTTAGGGAGAAGAGAGTGTTAAAGGCAAGCGCGCAACCATTGGAGCAAACGATGTAGTTAAGTTTAAATGTGAAAACCATTTAAAATAAAATAAAACAAGTTCATGATTTTAGAAGATGAACTTCATCTTCAACCTCATGACACCATTTTTTCAGAAAATTGGATCATCATCAATAATCACTCATTTTCAAAATTATAAACATGAAAGTTTCTCAGTTTTTTACCACGAATCTAACCATGTATCATTCATCAATTAACTGTAGCTCATTAATTTTCCAGAAAACGTGAAGAACCCTAAAACTTCAAATTCAAATTAAATGAGTAATATGCACAATCAATCTCAAATACCTTAGGGCTATCATTCAACACATCAAAACAAACAATCTGGTATCGAGAAATGCAAAAATTGATGCTTAAATGATGGAGTTCAAGATTGAGACACTTACCTCTGTAATTGGAAATTGAAAATGAACTTAGAGAATTTCTAGAAGTGTTATAATGATTCAATTAGCTTCTCTGAGTCCCTAGGAAGCTTTAGCAATGCCTAGTTTGGACCGAAAACAACTCAATCTCACAGAAGGCCTCGACTTGTTGAGATGAACAAGTGTGATATGGAGGTTTTGATTTGTGTGTTTCAGTTGAGTTTTATTGCATACAGAAGTGTCTATATGCTATATGGAGGGTTTTTGAATGATTGGTTTTCAAATAAATTGCAAGAGTGAGGAGATTCGAAGTTATGGACTTCAAAGCTCAAAAATGGAGAACTTCAACCAATTCTGATTTGAGAGAGTTTCAGATAGGTTTGAGGGGGATTTTTGATGTGTTTTACAAAGTAGAATTGGTCTCTATTTATAAGGAAACAAGGGAGCTTGAGTCTGATCACATGTCTTAAGGCTTCATAACTTGTTTTTGAAGCAAAGTTGCAAGACATGGTTCCAATGCATAGTACAAGCATGCTTGGAGTTGTTGGATACTTTAAACATGTTTGGTCTGTGCTTTTGGTTGAGTGTTTGCAGAAGATACAAGTTAGGAGCTCAAGACAAGTTGACTTTGTGATGAAAGCCTCTTTTTGAAAATGGAAATCAAGCCTTTATGCTTAAAATGTAAAGATTTGGTGAACAAAGGCTCTAATCCTTGTGTAGTTGTATATGGTTACTCTCTTTTTTATTTGTAAATTTGTATTTGTTTAATTTTAGTCTTACTTCTATTTAAATATAAATCTTTAAAAATTGTAAAAAAAAATTCAAATGTGACTTATGTGTTAATAGTTTTTCCGTATTACTCCCTCCGGCCTTATTTATAAGATAAAATTCCCTTCTTAGGTTCATTGAGTAATGAATGTATCTGATCTATTATATAGACCATATATATTCATTACTCAGTGAACCTCAAAAAAGAATCTTTGCTTATAATCAAGGCCAGAGCGAGTATGTATTTAGTAAGTAAATTAAAAGAATTTTTTAATAATTTTAAATTAAAATATAATTTAAATAGTATCTCATGAAAAATAATTTTAATTCCTTTTATATATTTGTTAAAATTTTTAATAAGGAAATTTCGAAAAAAAAATTAAATTGAGAAGTTTTTAAGAGATATAGTTTTGAAAAATATATGATTTTTATCATGTTAAAACTCTAAAAATGAATACTAAATTACCGAATGTCAAAATTTCTTGTTTAAGTTATAACGAATTGGGTTTGAATAATTTATACTATTTTTTAATAAGTTTTTTAAAATATAAAATTAAAAATAAAATTTTAAAATCTCTAATTTTATCTTTCATCAGACCTTCAATATCATGACTTCACATTCACAATTATATAATATTAGTTAAATTGCTTCTCACATCAGAATTAACTAATAATATGTTAAAAAAGAAAAGATATTATAGAATTTTCATTAGAATGACAAAAGTCAATAGAATAAAAATCACAATAGAGTATAAATACTAGATAATAGAAAATAACTAAACTATCCTAACTAATATATAACATAATAATAATATTGTCTGATATATCTCCTCAAACTCATGATGTCTTAACCAGAAGCATCGATAGTTTGTTAATCAAAAAATAAAAACGTTTAATGGAAAGTGTCTTCGTAAACAAATCAACAATCTACAAAGAGGAAGAGACGAATGGTAGAGTAATTGTTCTATGTTGAAGATGGTGATGACTGAAGTGACAATCAATCTCCATGTGCTTGGTACGTTCATGAAATACTGAGTTGTAAGAAATTTAAATGGCACTCTTGTTTTCACAATACATGGGAGTTGGTTCCAAAAGTGTGACACACGTACATATCCAAAAGTAAACAAACAATTAAACTATTTCAGTAGTGGTGGATGTCATAACACAATACTCAGCTTCTTCAGAAGAGCAGGATACCATATCTTGTTTCTTACTTTTCTAAGAAATAAGAGAGTCTCCAAGAAAGATACAAAAACTTGTGGTAGACTATGATATATGGAGTCACCAGTTCAATAAGCATCAGAATAAGCACGTAATTGCAATAAGGAGGATGAGAGAAATAAAAGGCTCTAAAACTAGGTTCCTCAAAGATAATGAAGATTGCAAAAAATAGATACCAAATATATATTACTCGGAGAGTCAATAAGCTTACTTACAACATGAACAACATAAGCAAAATCAAGTATGATAATCATAGGGTAGACTAGGCTGCCTACCAAAGTTGATACAAAGTGGAATCTGGTAGAGTAACACCATGAGAGGGAGAATATTTCACATTCAATTCAGGAGGACTATTTACTTTTCTAGTATTAAAAAGTAGATATTGATTACATCAATAAAAAGAGTGCTAATAAAAACGTACTAAAAAAAGGGTAAATGTGCACACATTAATTAACTTAAAAGATCAAGTTGTTAGAAAAAACATAAGGGACCAACTTGTTACAATAAAATAACTTAAAGGACCCCTGTTATAATTATGCCAAGAAAAATATAACTAAAAAATAACAATGTTTATTTGTCTGATACATATTTTTAATCAATACAAATTACGTTATTTTATAATAAAATATAATAAGGATAAAGTAATTTTTTCAACGGTAAACACTCTCCTGCCTTTGAATTTGGTTGGGTAAAGTAATTTTTTCAACAGTGAACACTCTGCTGCCTTTAAATTTGGTTGGGTATCGATACCTTTCTTCAATCAAATGAGTATATTCATCGCCACACCATTTTTATATATTAATTTATTTGTAAAAAATATTAACGTTTTAAAACAATTAACACTAAGGTTATTTGATACCCAATTAAAACTAAAAGATATATAAGAATTTTCCTTTTTAAAAAATATTAGAAATAAGAAACTCATTTTAAAAAATGAGAAAATATTTGATTTGATCTGATTGGCTATTTATTAGTTTAAATTGACTTATTATAGCATTTGAATATTTGACTTTAATGTTAAAAAAAATTGTGGTACAAAATAAAATCAATTTATTTGGATTTCTATTTTTCTAAATCTTTTCAACTAATATCTATATATAGGATCCATTCATCTTGAAAGAGGGACAAGACCAAAAAAAAGTTGCGAAGAAGAAATTAGTGAAAGAAGGAAGTTATAGAGCAGGTGCACCTTTATTTCCTTCTTTTTCATAGTGGTTATATATATATATATATATATATATATATATATATATATATATATATATTTATTTTTAATTATATATGGTTACTCTTTCCTTTTTTCTTTTAGTAAATTTGTACTAATATAATTTTAGTCGGTTTTAAATTTTATTTTTATTTTTTATTTGTATTGATTCTTATTCACTTCACCCTCTAATTAAGTATGTACTTTGTTTTTCTTAATTTAGAAATAATGAGTGGAGAATACAAATGCAACTCACAAGGATGTCACAGGTCCTTCAGATCTGCTGAGGGTTTACGAAGCCATAAAAGAGTTCACAATATTAATAAGAAAGAAAAAACACCAACACAATGTCCACAATGTGGTGACATATTTTCTAGTGAAAGGGATTGTAATACTCATATAACCGGGAAACATGGTGGATGGGCTTATCATCCACCAACAACATCAACATCAACATCGGGGATGAAACTGGAATCGGTTCTATGTCCAAAATATGGAATGATTATCCTGTTAGAAGAGCTTGAAAGTCACCGGATTAATTATCACCCTACATAAATTGATTTTAACTTATTTCTTTAAGATATACATTAGAATAAGATATTATATTTATGAATAATTAGGGTTTTTATTTATGGTTGATTATGATTTTTTAAGTTTTAGATTAGATATCATTTATAAGATTTGGTTTGTTGCCTTTATCTTCTTAGGTTTTATTTTGTCCTTATAAATTTGTAGTGCATTATAATAAATAAAATAAATTATTAGCAGTTTTATTTTAAATTTTTTAAATTTAAATATTCTTGTTAAAAATAAACATTTTAAGTTCATCTAGATTTTTTTTTTGAGTCCCTATTAATGTCAAATTTACCTAAATAATATCTAAATATATATATATTTATTAAATCGCAATAATTAAAATCAAAGTAGAACGACATATTATGTTGAAATGATGATAAATTAGAGATACTCTATAATTATAGTACAATATTCATTATTTACATAAATTAAGGGTTTTAAGTGTTATTTTGTGTGCAAGTAAGTGAATATGAGTAGAAAATCAATATTGTAGGGAACATGTTCAATATTTGTTATTTGAAATCACTTTTTTTTTCCTAGGAGTGTATGGAGTATGGTATGCCTTCCTTAATCGATTTAGAATTTTACGTGTTTTTGTCAATACCTAATTTTGTATGATAAAATCAATTTATTGTTGATTTGATTTTTATTGATCTTATTAAGATTTATTTAATACTAGAATTTGTTACTAGAATTTTGGTGCAAATTATTTTTTATATATTTTTGTATATTTGTAAAAACAAATTTTACCTTATTTTGGGAAGGATCTTTTATATTTACTTTAAAATCAATTATTTTATTATAACATTTAACAACGAGAATAAAATATTTTTTCCAAATGTTTAGAAATAAAAAACGAGAATATATTCGATTTGATCTTATTGGCTATTTAATGGTTTAATTTGATTTTTTTACTGTATTTGAAAATTTTATCCTATAAATTTTTATGTTAAAGAAATTTTTGGTACAGAATAATATCGAATTAATTTGTTTTTTTTTTCTAAATCTATTAACATATATAGGAACCTTCCATCTATAAAAGGGTACATGTCAAAAAAAATTATTTGTGAAGAAGAAATAATTGAAATAAGGAAGTTAAAGAGTCAGTGTGCCTTTAATTTTATTTTATTGTTTTTACTTTTAGTTTGAAATTTTTTTAGTTGTATATGGTTACTCTCTCATTTATTTGTAAATTTGTATTTGTTTAATTTATGTAATACCCGGTATTATATTGTCCGAATTATTATCATTAATATAATGTGATATGATTAGTGAGACAAATATAATACACCTTTTATTAGTAGGCTTAATGTAACAATTAGGCCAATTAGCAACTATGGGGGCATTATAGTACTTTCACCCTTAATATAGAATTGGGACTTGTTTGGATCCCTCATTCTTTCCTTATTCAAACCAGAATTTTGTGAAGGAGAATAGAAGAGAGGAATAAACGTGAAAGAAGAGGAAGAGAAGAGAAGAGTCCCAATTTGGTCCAAGCTCCACACTTGCATGCAACAGAATCTGTCCAAGCTTTGATCCTACCATAATCTTCATCTTGCTCTCAGCTTCATCATCATCTTCTTCATCTCTAAGGTGAGTCCTTAGTTAGATACCTTGGGGAATTTGTATGCAAGAGTTTATGTTGGGAATTGGGGTTTGAGTGATAATCCATAATTGCATGTGATCAATTTGTTTAATTAATGAGTACATGTTGCATGTTGGTGATTCTGTATATATGCATGTTTTAAATTCGTGGGAATCTGGTTAGTAATGCAGGGGATGATTTTAGAAGCACTTTTGGACTGTGTTATACCCCAAAATTTGCCCACATATTTTTCAAAAAAACTCCAATCTGAAAATTAAGGGTCTCATATAATCATGGATTTTTATTTCAACAAATATCCTGACATATGAAATACTTAGTTTTTAGAATTTTTCTTATACAGTAATTTGGCTTGCAGTTGAATTTATTCTTACGCAAACGCCAAATACTGTTTATTACTTCACACATGCTATTTATTTATTTACAGATAAATGGTACTGACACAATTGGTACAGAGTTAAATCTTTTTGCAGGCGCAGAATCAGGAAACTCAGACTGTACTGGTAACAAGTAGATTATTATTATCTTTTGTTTCCCACTAATTTTTGTACTATATTCCATTATTTGCAAAAATCTTTTCAAATCTCTTTTTCAAAAATCAAATCTCTCTTTTTTCCAACACTATCATACACTTTCTTTCAAATCTTACTTCCACTCAAATTTTCCTTTTGTACGGAATCACATCATTCCCCAACGTCTCTTTCCTTCTTTCCATTCTATAAATACCTCTCATTTTCTTCCATAAAATCTCACATCAAATTCCAACTCATCTTTCAAATTCCTATCTCATATCTATTTTCTCTTCTTCCCTGACAAGAATGGCAAAGTGGATAGAGACACTGTTTCTTACAGTCATCACCATTGCTACGGTGATCATGACTTTCTTCTGCCTGCATAGTCCTGAAGAGTGTGGACCTGCAATGGTTGCACTCCCAATCATCTACATGTTATTGTTCATAGCATAGGTCATTAATCGTCATTCTTAAAATTTGCCGTATTTCTTATTTCTTAAATGTACCGTTTATTCGTCGTACTGTTCAATATAGTATGTGATATTTGTACTGTCAGTATTAAATGTTGTACTATTTGTCATAATATTGCTTAATTACTAAGATAATATTTTGTGTGTTTTCTGCCAGTCAAATATTCCTATTTCTGTGCATTAAATGATTTTCAGGGTTATTATCGGTAATTTTGCCCGCATACCGTAAATATTAGTTATTTATTATGTCTGTGTTTTTCTAACAAGTCATGTAAATAAACTTTCATTTTTCACATAAAACAAAAACAAAGAACAACAAAAAAGAAAATTAACTTTGACTATTGATTTTTCACTCTAACTGCTACCTGAACAGTCAGTCGACAGCCAAACTGCTGGCAGTACAATTCTCAGTGTTTTGTACCATCAATCAAATCAATCTTTCACAATTCAAAATTCCAAGATCTTTTGTGCTAGAAGTCTTCTGAATATCACGCGATTAGCAGAGACTCAACACTGCACAAAAATCAGATACGCTTAACTGTCTCCTACACAAACAGTCCCTAATCAGGGTTTTTCTTGTTTTTACAGGAGCAACAAGTTTTTGAGAGCTCAAATGGATTTCATACACATCCATATATCTCAAAGTACCATCATACAAATTTTCAAACTTCAATTCACTCAGACGCACCGTCAGCAGCTCAAACAGTCAACAGACGACCCGTTTGACCAAAAAAGTCAACAGACAGTCAAAAATGAAATTTTTTGTCAAAGTCCATATTTTGTCAAAGGATTCATCATTTGATCATTGGATGATCATAATTCATCAAGGAAAGATCAAAAATCAACAAAACCCTAAGATTCAAAATTAGGGTTTTTGCCTGAAAAGTCAACTCAACTTTGACTGATCATAACTCTCTCATCCTTCATCCAAAAAATTCAAACCAAAGCTGGTTTTGAAGGAAATTCAATTATCTTTCAAATTCCATTGATCCCATGGTCATTGGATTCACCATTTGAAAAATATGATCAAAGACATTACAGGTCATTTTCAAAGTCAACAAAAAGACACTTTTTTCAAAAGGACACACAAGGAGCTTCAAAAATCATTTTGACATGAGACCAAAGGCATTGGTTAGAGGACTCTTTGAGGTTTCCAAAAAGTGCAAGATCTCCTTCATATGACAAAAATTGAAGGATTTACACCTTGTTGAAGTTGGCTAAATTTTGGGAAAATACATGAAATCAACATTGTTCAAAATGGCATTTTTTCCAAATGGGGCCAAGTTTTCAGCATTCAAACATCATTTCCATGATATTATGGGCCTCCCACGACCAAGACTAAGCCCATACCTTTTTTTATCCATTTTTGCATGATTTTATCTTACTTTAAGATTAAAATTAAAAGGAAAATGCATGGATAATGGTAGCTTAACTTCCAAGCATGACTCACCCCTAAGGAATCTTCATCTTCTGCAGAGAATTGAAGAGCAAGGCAGGTGCATTGAAGGAGAGCAAGACTTGGTCAATTTTTCAAAGGTTTTTAATATTAAAAAACCAAAGTTTCAACAAAGGCAACTAAGACACATATTAGCTTCAATTGTAAGCACACATAGCTTATAAATAAGCTATCTTAGTTCAGTAACAAGAGGGAGACGAGTTCAGAAGCATCCATAAGCATATAGCATACTTGTAACCACTTGTAATTTTCAAAGAAACTTGAAATTCGAATTTTAAGTTTCAGTCCATTTCAATATAAAATAAACATTCAAACATCATCTCTGAGCTACACTGAAACAATTCCAATCATTTCCAAGTCATAAACTTCACTGAATCGAGCTATATAAAGCCACGGTTTGTTCAAACTAAAACCAACTTATATCTCATAATTCACGCACATTTAACAAGATGTAGATGCATAATTGTGTTTGGTTTGAAGCTCTGGTCGTTTCTGGAGCTTCAATTGGACTTTAATGGTTGTTTGTATCATATACCATTTTAGGGTTTGCTTAGTTCAAAATTAGGGTTTTTCATTAGGGCCAAAATTAAGCAAAATTAAGGACATGGTTACATTCAGTGGAACAAGACGAATCCAATGGTGCCATCGCGCCTGATTTTTATGCTTGTTTACCCCTATTCGTTATTTTGCAGATTTAGGGTTCACTTACTATAGCGCTTTTTTACAAAAGCGCTGTCAAAGGCCTTGTCTGAAGGTTGAAGACGAAGACGTGTCTTCCTCCCATTGGTTCAGAAGCGCGCGCGTGTTTTTTGAATTTATCTCTAATCAAGTGTTTTGCAGGTGTAACGTGTACCATGTGCCTCAAAGTCTGGACCATCTGATCTTGCTTAACAGCTCATCCAACGCTTCAGAACACGCATGCGCATCATACTCCCTCATTTAATTTCCACATCTGATCAGTATCCTTTTATTTCTTATTTTTATTTTAATTTCTTTGTTAAATTAATTAAAAATAGTTTTAAAAATCCAAAAAATACACAAAAAATATTTTTAGACTTCTAAAATAATATATTATTTTCTGAAATAAAAATATTTTATTTTTCTTCAAAATTTTAATATTTTGCATAATTATTTAGTATATATTTATATATTTGCTTTTTAATTATTCTAACCAATCAAAAAAAATCATAAAAAATTGTTCTTTGTGTTAAATATTGTTTATATATTATAAACTAATTTTGTACATATTTTGAATAATTTTATCTTTAAGTTTTAATTATTTGTATAATTATTTGCATAATTATGTTTTAATTAACTTAAATCAATTTCAAATCAATTCCAAAAATTCCAAAAAAACTAGTTTTGTTTTAAAATTAATTGACAAATATTTTGTACATATTTTAAACTTAATTTCTAGGTTTAAATCAATTTTCATCTTTTCCTTCATTTTAATTTAATTAATCATGCATTAATTATAATTAAAATAAATCATAAAAAATCCAAAAACATGCCTTTTATTTTTCTTGCAATTTAAATCCCTAGATAAATGTATAGGATGTCAAATTCATGTAAATAGGCTAGTTTACATTTCCTGCACAATCGATGTAATAGCGTAGATTTACTTTCCGCACTTTACATTTCCGCATTTTAATTTCCAGCACATATAAACTGCGTGTATGTCAAAGATAAAATTGAACCGTTAGATCACTAACTTCAAAGATAAATATTTGAATCCAATCACAATCACACTTGCACCTCTTCAGGTAATCCCTTCTCATTCCTTTCAAAATCAAAGTCAAAATTCCACTGTTTTGAGTACAAAATCGAACCTTGCTTTTATATCCGGTGAAAGGATAGATTTTTAAAGGAAATAGGATAAAGACCTTACAACTCAGGGTAGACCTCCTAGTTTGCTTGCTCAAATCAAAACAAACAAAATTCTCATACACTGTTGATTTTTCAAAACTTTCAAAAAAGACAATACTTTGTATACATCCAAACGCGGGTTATTACAAAGTTAACGTTCTTTTCAAAACATCTTTCGAAAGATAAACAAGCATTTTGTATACATCCACACACGGATCATTACAAAATTCAAATTACAAAGGTATTTGAAACCACATATGAGCAATTTCAGAGCAATTGAAAAGTGATCGAAAAACAAGTGAGCTAAGCAAACTTAAGAGCCCATGGATAACCATGGATACAAAGGGTGCTAACACCTTCCCTTTGTATAACCTACCCCCTTACCCAGAATTTCTTAAAGGTCTTTTTTTCTGTTTCTTTTATAAACCTTTCCTTAATTGGATAAAATAAAAGGTCGGTGGCGACTCTGTGAATTTTCAAAAAATGCGAAAGCATTAAGCGACAAAAAAGAGTCAGTTCACGTATCTCTACAGATCAGAGGTTGTTAGAACAAGATTTGTTCTTATCAATTATCTTAGTTTTGATGATAACAATAATATGAATTTTGCTTAAGATAATATGGTACTCTAATCCAATGCAATTTCCCTTTCAGGAAATATATAAAGAGTACGCATAATTCAGCGCTCAGAAGATGTGTCTCAAATGGTTCAGCATGCAACATCAGAACATGGTCTGGCAAGACATCAGAAGATGGTCGAAGCAGAATCAGAACATGGGTCTATGAAAGCATCAGAAGAACATGAGATCAGAAGCACTGAAGATCAGAAGATGGTATCACGCTCAGAAGCACTTCAAGGTCAGAAGATCAGAAGATGCTGTGCACCAAGCTGTTTGACTCTGATGATATTCAAACGTCGTATTCACAAACATCAGATCAGAAGGAAGTACACGTGGCAGACTACGCTGACTGACAAAAGGAACGTTAAAGCTACTAAAGGCTACGTCAGTAGACACAGCGTGAACAAGGCTCGAGGTAGTTGACAAAAGCGTATAACATTAAATGCAAAGCTGTACGGAACACGCAAAGCATTAAATGCATTCAACGGTCATCTTCTCAACGCCTATAAATATGAAGTTCTGATGAGAAGCAAGGAGAACGATTTTCGCACCAATACAATTCAAATTAACTTGCTGAAACTCTGTTCAAATCAAAACTCAGAATCTTCATCTTCATCAAAGCTCACTACATTGCTGTTGTAATATCTTAGTGAGATTAAGCTTAAATTGTAAGAGAAATACCACAGTTGTGATTATCGCTTTTAAGAAGCATTTGTAAACTCTTGAATAGATTACATTAAGTTGTAAGGAACTAGAGTGATCAGTTGATCAGTATACTCTAGGAAGTCTTAGCTGTTGGCTGAGCAGGAAGTCTTGGCAGTTGGCTGAGCAGGAAGTCTTGGCAGTTGGCTGAGCAGAAAGTCTTAGGAGTGAACTAAGCCTAGAGTGATCGTGTTGATCAGTAGACTCTAGAAAAGTCTTAGGAGTGAACTAAGCAGTTGTTCCTGGAGTGATCAGGTTGTGATCAGAAGACTCTGGAAGACTTAGTTGCGGCTAAGTGGAAAACCATTGTAATCCGTGCGATTAGTGGATTAAATCCTCAGTTGAGGTAAATCATCTCTGCGGGGGTGGACTGGAGTAGCTTCGTTAACAGCGAACCAGGATAAAAATAATTGTGCATTTTATTTTTATCGCTCAAGTTTTTTAAGTCACACTTATTCAATCCCCCCCTTTCTAAGTGTTTTTCTATCCTTCAATTGGCATCAGAGCGCCGGTTCTAAGGTGCAAGCACTTAACCGTGTTTAGAAAAGATTCAGGAAGAGAAAAACGCTTCATTTAAAAGATGGTTGATGAAAGTGAAAGAACTATACCTACACCTGCATCTACATCTGGCTCTGCTGAGCAATACAACGGTAACAATGGTTATACTAGACCGCCGGTATTTGATGGTGAAAACTTTGAATACTGGAAAGATAAACTGGAAAGTTACTTTCTGGGTCTAGATGGTGATCTATGGGATCTTCTGATGGATGGTTACAAACATCCAGTAAATGCCAGAGGCGTGAAGCTGTCAAGGCAAGAAATGAATGATGATCAAAAGAAGCTTTTCAGGAATCATCATAAATGTAGAACTGTTTTGCTGAATGCTATCTCTCATGCTGAGTATGAGAAGATATCTAACAGGGAAACGGCCTATGACATATATGAGTCCTTGAAAATGACTCATGAAGGAAATGCTCAAGTCAAGGAGACAAAAGCTCTTGCCTTAATCCAGAAGTATGAAGCCTTCAAGATGGAGGATGATGAAGACATTGAAAAGATGTTTTCGAGATTTCAAACTCTTACTGCTGGATTGAGAGTTCTTGACAAAGGATACACCAAGGCTGATCATGTGAAGAAGATCATCAGAAGCTTACCCAGAAGATGGGGTCCGATGGTGACTGCATTCAAGATTGCGAAGAATCTGAATGAAGTTTCTCTGGAAGAGCTTATCAGCGCCTTGAGAAGTCATGAAATAGAGCTGGACGCAAATGAGCCTCAAAAGAAAGGTAAGTCTATTGCATTAAAATCCAATATCAAGAAATGCACTAACGCTTTTCAGGCTAGAGAAGAAGATCCTGAAGAATCAGAATCTGAAGAAGAAGATGAACTGTCCATGATTTCCAGAAGGCTAAATCAACTCTGGAAGACCAAGCAAAGGAAGTTCAGAGGCTTCAGAAGTTCAAGAAAATTTGAACGTGGAGAATCTTCTGATGAAAGAAGATTTGACAAGAAGAAGGTCATGTGCTATGAATGCAATGAGCCTGGACACTACAAGAATGAATGTCCAAATCTTCAGAAGGAAAGTCCCAAGAAAAAGTTTCATAAGAAGAAAGGTCTTATGGCAACCTGGGATGAGTCAGAAGATGATTCAGAAGATGAGCAGGCCAACTGTGCGCTGATGGCGACAGAAGATGACGGATCAGAATCTACATCAGAATCAGATTCTGAAGAGGTATTTTCTGAACTTACTAGAGATGAGTTAGTTTCCGGTCTAACTGAACTTCTGGAACTCAAGTCTCAGATTAGTCTCAAATACAAAAAGCTGAAAAAGCAATTTGAATTTGAAACAAAGAAGCTTGAGTTGGAGAATTCTGAATTAAAAGAAAAACTTTTAAAATTATCCAATAATGTTGGATCTCCTTCTGATTCAGAAAAATCCACTCCCAGTCTAAACCATATTCTGAAAGAATATGATTTAAGTTTCAGAAAGTTCTTATCTAGAAGTATTGGCAGAAGTCAGCTAGCTTCTATGATATATGCTGTGTCTGGAAACAAAAGAGTTGGCATTGGTTATGAGGGTGAAACCCCATACAAACTTGAACCTGTTGATGAAATGAAAATTACATACAAGCCATTGTATGATCAGTTCAAGTATGGCCACTCTCATGATATTAGGCACACCTCACATGCACAAAGTTTTCACATAACACACACTAAGAAGCATGTGACACAACCTAGGAAATATCATGAAACTCACATTAAGAATTATCATGCTGTTTCTCCTATTGCTTACAATGTCAAACCCAAGTTCAATCAGAACTTGAGAAAATCTAACAAGAAAGGACCCAAGAAGATGTGGGTACCAAAGAAAAAGATTATTTCTTTTGCAGATTCTCTTGATAACAAAGAAGACAACATTCAACATGACTTGACACCTGGATTCAAGTTGGTCTCAACACTTGAAGGGAAGAAAGATTGTCTTTCAAGTTCTGGTTCTTAAAATCTGTTGAAGAAACTTTGTTTGTAGGAATTCAGAAAAGAAAGTTTATTAGTCTTGGAACCATCTGTTTTTGTTTGTCTCTAAAAGCATTGATGTTTCATTCTTGATGCTACAGAATATACAAACATTGAAACATTGATTGTGGACAAATCAATAAACATCTGTTTTGATGATAAACTTGTTTCTGATGAATCAAAGAGCTTAAGAATTTCTGCAGATACAGTTTTATCTTATCAGAAGCTGCAGAACAAAGAAGTAAACCTCCAGAAGCTGTGCACATCTGAAGTAATGGATCAGAAGATCATTCAAACTTATATCAGCACACTTCAGAAGGAGTATTACCAGAAGAGAAACTTGATCAACTCAGAAGCAGTGATCAGAATTTGAAGGCGTAAAATCTCTCTGATATTTACAGCTGTCATCTATTATCTATTGATGAACACGTATCTGTACGGTTAGTACAAAGCGTGCAGTTGAAAAGACGCCGACCTAGGTAACTGTATTAAATCATTTCATTTACTGTGTTCTCTCTCCTAATGTCATTTCTCATTAAATGCATAATGATTTCTTTTTTTAAATCTTTTATTTAACCCGCTTCATCTTCATTCCCATTTTTTTTTTCTCTCTTTTGTGCATTCATCTCGTTACATCTCTCTTCAAACCCTAGTTCTTGATTTGATCTCAAAACAGTATCATAATGAATTCATCTTCTCGTTCTTCAATCTCTAAAGATAGCATCACTTCCACACAGAACCGTTTAAGCAAAAAAGATGCTCCGTTGAAAACTTGCTTAATACCCACGAAAGAACTGGAAGTTTTATGTGAATCGGCTGTGGACATCAACAACCTTAAAGCAAATGGCTTTCAGTGTGATGCAAGAATCCTTGAGCAAGGATGGTCTAAATATCTTGATAGATTGGTTGGTCCAATTTATCCAGAACTTGTAAAGGAATTTTGGATACATGCAACAGTTACCCCAACTGCCATCATTTCATTCGTGCTAGGGCATGAAGTGACTATCACTGAGAAACTCATCAGAAAGCTGTACAATCTTAATGATGAAGAAGGTTGGTCTGAGTTTCAACCCCATACAGTTGACTGGACTTTAGTTGCAAAACAAATCTCTACGGTTGTTGGAACTGACTCTGCTTTTACGGGCAACTTAAAGCCTTTTTATAAAGTATGGGCTGAGATTATCCTGGGTTCTCTTCACCATAGAAAAAAGATGCGGTGCTCCTCCTACATCAGCCCGACTCACAAGTATACTCTTTTCTGCATTGGCAAAAAGATAGAGATCAACATCTCTCATATTCTATTTGAGAATCTGAAAACCTCTATCTTTGAGTCAAGAGAAGATGAAAGGGCGAAGTACCCTCATATTCCAAGAACAACCATTCCTTTCGGAAGGATGATTTCAGACATTCTGATTGAAAGCAAAGTGGTGGACTCCATCAGAAATCGTAATGCCTCGCATTTTCTTGGAGTAACTCAAGGTCCCATCTTCAATGGTGTTGATCTGTTCGGACTGGAAGTCATTAAGAATGTACCTGTTATGTGCACAAGCTTTCCTGACATTCTGTCCAGAAGAATTGCTGTTAAAGGGTTCATCTCTCTGTTTCATAAAGAACTTGATCAAGTTGTCAAGTTTTACTTGGAAGATTGCGTGAGGAAGCAATCAGATGTTGATCCTGCTTGGATCCGTGGCAGAGTACTTCCGTCTAAAGAGGATATTCTGAAGAAGGATAAGAAGGAACGACAGGCAAGGTTAAAAAGAAAGGCTGAAGAAGATGAGGCTGAAAGAGCCAAGAAGTTGAGGGTCACCTATGATCCTGACAAGGTGGACTCTAAAGAACGAAGAGATAAAAGGATCAGAGATTCCTTTCGCAGAACCAGATCTTCTTCCTCTTCTTCTGTACAAATCTCCAGAAATGTCCTTACTCCACCTCCTTCTGTCCCTAAACCATCTTTCCAACCACCTCCATCTGAACCAAAAGTAAACTTCACTCTACCATATCCTTCTCCATCATCCTCCTCCTCTCCCATTCTAAACCCCACACCGTTGAGCATTCTTCCACCAACTCCTTCTGATAATTTCCCCTCACCAATTCCCTTTACAAATACTCCACCCTCTCCTCAATTCATTCCATCTGACACTCCAACCTCATCAATCATTCTCTCAGATATTCCCTCCTCCTCAACCACCGCACCTCCACCTTCTATATCTCATCCATTACCTACCAGAAAATCCCAACCCTACTGTCTTCTCTATCCAGACTACAAATTTACCTTCAATCCGCCTGAACCTGAACCTTCTACATACCTGGAACTCTTCAGACATGAGGTGATTAGTAGTCTAGACCTTCTGAAGGATGCATTCCTAAATGGTCTGGATGATGTTTCTACAAGAAATCTCTGGAGAAGATTTCGCAAGGATTTTCAAGTAGAAGCAATGGGTGTTCAGAAAAGACTAGTGGCTGCTGCCCCTGGTTACCCTGGTTACCTTCTGGAGGAAGATAATGGTATATACTACCATCCTCTCAGAAATTGTGTTGCTGCTGAGGAGAAGCCCTTTGTGGATGAATTGGAAGTATTGAGACTGGCTGCTGCAATGGAAGCAAACCCATGCAGGGACATGGTTCTCTGGATTCCTGAGTATCCTGTTCTGCTAGGAGACTTCAAGACTCTCTTTGACTTTCTGAGGGAAAACCCTTCTAAGAAAGACCCTAGCTTGGTCATTCCAGAAGTTGTTGACCCACCAGAAGTGGAAGGTCCCTCTGCTCCAAGGAATCTAGCTGCCATTCTTCAGGCACTTGAGAATGGTGACTCTGAAATTCCTGCTGCAGAGTATGGAGATGCTTCTATGCAAGAAGCAGATGCTGAAGATCATGTTGCTAAATCAGACCCTGTTGAGGATATCCCAGCAAATGATACTTCTATGGAAGTTGCAGATCAACATGTCATTCCTGTGGTTGAAAGCGGTGAAACTTCTCTTGATGAACCTTCTCGTCTCGCAAGGACTCTAGAAGAAATTCAGAGGAGACAGGATGAGCAAAGCTCACTCAATGAGACGTATGATGCTTTCATTGAGAGGCAAGAAGGACACAACAATGATGTCAAACAGATGCTGGCCAAGATCTTGTCAAGACTAGGGCCATCTTAGATTGAGTCTATGTTGTTTCTTTCTTTTCCTTGCATCTGTTTTGTTTCTGTGCATCTGATTTTTTCATCTTGTACTTCTGTACCCATTGGTTGAACCTAAATGAAATCATTTTCTTCCTCCATGTGTTCTGTTTTATTCATCTGAATCTTTTCTATTTTTTGATGATATGACAAAAAAGGGGGAGAAAGATAAATGATAAATGATTTGATTAAATCTATCAGTTGCTGGGTAAAGGCTCCCACACATTCACTAACAAGAACTGCAAGTTCTATATGGTTTAAGTGTTTTGCAGGTACAAAGAAGTGAAGTGAATCTTCAGAAGCAAACACTAGAAGCAAAACCATGGAAACTGAAGCAAGCTGAGTGCTATCAAGCTTCAGAGATCAGAAGCAAGAAAGAAGAAAGAATCAGAAGCACTGATAATAGAATTTGAATATCATTGTCTATCCTGTTATGACAAAATTCTATTTGATCTGATATATATAATGTTATGGCTCTGATACATTATTTGCTCTGATACATGTTTTTAGCCTAAATGCTCTGATACATTTGGCTCTGATACATATCATGTAATTGAATATACATTTTATGTTCTAACTCGTTCATGCTGACTTTTGTCGTTTAGTTTTTGTTCTGTAACATTTAAGGATGTAGAGATGCTCAGGTGATGCTCTGGTACATTCAACAATGTTCTGATACAAATCTAGCATGAAGTGATGCTGGTAGACATTCAAAGTTCTGAAGCTATCCGAGGGAAGCAGAAATCAGAAGATGTGAATGTTCTAAAAGATCCAGTAATTCAAGTTCTGAAGCTGTCCTGAATGGAAGCAGAAATCAGAAGCTGTGAATGTTCTGAAGATCAAAGAAATTCAAGTTCTGAAGCTGTCCTGAATGGAAGCAGAAGTCAGAAGCTGTGAATGTTCTGAAGATCAAAGAAATTCAAGTTCTGAAGCTGTCCAATGGAAGCAGAAGTCAGAAGCTATGAATTCTCTGAAGACAGAAGCTTATATGATCGTCTCTACCGAAATAATCAGGGAAGTCTTTTATCAAAGTTCTTCGAGTATTTATTTCAGGGGGAGATTATTTATCTCAGGGGGAGATTGTTAATCTCAGGGGGAGACATATTCATATGCTTATGCTATAGCTGTGTAATTTGTCTTTTGCCGTCTACTCTTTCTGATCGCAAATTCATATCATTTATATATGTTTTTGTCATCATCAAAAAGGGGGAGATTGTTAGAACAAGATTTGTTCTTATCAATTATCTTAGTTTTGATGATAACAATAATATGAATTTTGCTTAAGATAATATGGTACTCTAATCCAATGCAATTTCCCTTTCAGGAAATATATAAAGAGTACGCATAATTCAGCGCTCAGAAGATGTGTCTCAAATGGTTCAGCATGCAACATCAGAACATGGTCTGGCAAGACATCAGAAGATGGTCGAAGCAGAATCAGAACATGGGTCTATGAAAGCATCAGAAGAACATGAGATCAGAAGCACTGAAGATCAGAAGATGGTATCACGCTCAGAAGCACTTCAAGGTCAGAAGATCAGAAGATGCTGTGCACCAAGCTGTTTGACTCTGATGATATTCAAACGTCGTATTCACAAACATCAGATCAGAAGGAAGTACACGTGGCAGACTACGCTGACTGACAAAAGGAACGTTAAAGCTACTAAAGGCTACGTCAGTAGACACAGCGTGAACAAGGCTCGAGGTAGTTGACAAAAGCGTATAACATTAAATGCAAAGCTGTACGGAACACGCAAAGCATTAAATGCATTCAACGGTCATCTTCTCAACGCCTATAAATATGAAGTTCTGATGAGAAGCAAGGAGAACGATTTTCGCACCAATACAATTCAAATTAACTTGCTGAAACTCTGTTCAAATCAAAACTCAGAATCTTCATCTTCATCAAAGCTCACTACATTGCTGTTGTAATATCTTAGTGAGATTAAGCTTAAATTGTAAGAGAAATATCACAGTTGTGATTATCGCTTTTAAGAAGCATTTGTAAACTCTTGAATAGATTACATTAAGTTGTAAGGAACTAGAGTGATCAGTTGATCAGTATACTCTAGGAAGTCTTAGCTGTTGGCTGAGCAGGAAGTCTTGGCAGTTGGCTGAGCAGGAAGTCTTGGCAGTTGGCTGAGCAGAAAGTCTTAGGAGTGAACTAAGCCTAGAGTGATCGTGTTGATCAGTAGACTCTAGAAAAGTCTTAGGAGTGAACTAAGCAGTTGTTCCTGGAGTGATCAGGTTGTGATCAGAAGACTCTGGAAGACTTAGTTGCGGCTAAGTGGAAAACCATTGTAATCCGTGCGATTAGTGGATTAAATCCTCAGTTGAGGTAAATCATCTCTGCGGGGGTGGACTGGAGTAGCTTCGTTAACAGCGAACCAGGATAAAAATAATTGTGCATTTTATTTTTATCGCTCAAGTTTTTTAAGTCACACTTATTCAATCCCCCCCTTTCTAAGTGTTTTTCTATCCTTCAGAGGTATGGCCCGGTATTAAAAAAAATCGGAGGTCCACACTTATTTTGTTGCACACGTACACAAGCATGAGTCTTTGAAAGTGGCAATGTTGGGTAATCTCGCGAAGGTTATTTACTTGTCCCAAACCTAACGAGTATGGGATTTGAAAGCTTAACGAATATGGGGATTTGAGGTGGTTATCTAGTCTTGAGAGAATGACAATCGGCATGACCGGAAACGATAACGGAGGGATCCACATGCATATCGCATAGAGTCACACTTGAGTCGCACGTGTCGGTGTGAAATGTTATTATGTGTGATTATGTGGTATGAATGTGTGGATGTGAATTTGATTGATATGCATATATGTGGAATGATGAATCATTTTATATGAATTAGAGAATGAGATGAGAATGAGATATATGTGATTGATACATATTTGATGTGAAATGTGGAATATATGTATATGTATGAGTGATATATGTGTATATATGTAAATCGTCAATATATGAGGTTGTGAATTTGATTGCGATGCTTGATGGTATGGAACATGTTAATTTTATATCGGAGATAAATACATGTTTTGTGAAGAGTGATGAATTCTTGAAATGTATGCTTAATTATGTTGCATTTCCCATTATTATGTTTTCTATAAGAAGTTGAATTCTCACCCTTCTGTTTGAATGTTATCCTTCGTTGATAACGTGCAGGTTCCGACGAGTAGTAGCTTGTCCGAGGATTTAGCCGAGGAGCTCCTGAGTTTGTTATTGGATTAGGTAGCGAGTCATATGCTCTGATCATGTAACACTTGGGGGGGATTTTATTTAGACTTATGCTTATGTTTGGATATTACTATTCCCTATGTTTTGTTGGATATTCGGATGTATTTGTTTGAGATCTCGGATATGTTGTTTAAGGCTATGTGGCCAAGATTGTGGATTTAAATGTTAATTCGAATTTGGTAGATGAATGTAGTATGGGATATATTCATTGAAATTTTAATAGCAATTCAATTGTTTTCCGCAAGCGTTTATGCATAATGTATGAAAGCATGAGATATACATTTGTGTTACAAATATGATCTTTGCATATTAAGAGTGTTGGATGTTTTGTTTTAGGTTTTCATTGTGATAAAAATAACATGTGGCTCCCTTTTTCCTTATGCATGATTACTCTGTGTGATTGAATGATATATTTGGGATTAGAAAAGGGGTGTTACATTAGTGGTATCAGAGCCTGGTTGACCAGTTGGTCAGAGTCGTTAATGTCTTTATTTCTGTTGTATTAGATTTGTGTATCTGACACGATCGATACTGTTTTGTTTGCTTCGGTTGTTGGTTGTCGTAGGACGATGTTGCTGGAAGGAATGATGATGCCATTGCTGATGCATTGAGGATGTTGGCTTGATCTCTTGGCCAAATGCCTCAAGCTAATGCTGGAAATCGGAATGGTGATGATGATGAGTACCGTGCTTTAGGGAAGTTCCAGAGGAACAATCCTCCTATCTTTGAGGGTGAGCATGAACCGAATAAAGCTCAAGCTTGGTTGAAGGCGATTGAGAAGATTTTTCGAGTCATGAATTG
This sequence comes from Vicia villosa, assembly GCF_029867415.1. Lineage (NCBI taxonomy): Eukaryota > Viridiplantae > Streptophyta > Magnoliopsida > Fabales > Fabaceae > Vicia > Vicia villosa. The sequence continues at coordinate 9,215 of NW_026705510.1, read as the reverse complement.
TACCGATGCTCAGAGAGTGCAGTTTGGTACTCACATGCAAGAAAAGGAGGCTAAGGATTGGTGGGGCAATATGGCTCAGAGGTTTGATGAGGAAGGTATTCAGGTTACTTGGGATCGTTTCCGCGATGCATTTTTGGAAAACTATTTTCCGGAAGATTGTCGTGGAAAGAAAGAAGTGGAATTCCTTGAGTTGAAGCAAGGAAATGGTACCGTGGCGGAGTATTCTGCTAGATTTCAAGAGCTTATCAAGTATTGTCCTCACTACAATACTATGAATGCGGAGAGGTCAAAGTGTTTGAAGTTTGTCAATGGTTTGAGACCGGATATCAAGAAGGCGATTGGTTACCAACAGATTACCCGTTTTACTGAGTTGATCAATAAGAGTCGGATTTATGATGAGGATAGTAGGGAGAGTGCTTCTCACTACAAGGCTATGAATGATAAGAAAGGTCAATTCCGTGGAAAACCATACGATAATAAGAAGAAAGCTGGTTTTGGCGGAAAGCCAAGTGGCGGAGGATATAGTGCTCCGATCAAGTGTTTCAAATGTGGTGTTGAGGGACATCGTGCTGTTAATTGTTCCAAAGTTGAGGTAACATGTTTCAAGTGTGGCAAGAGTAGTCACAAGGCAAACGAGTGTAGAGGTGGTTCGAAGGTGACTTGCTACAACTGTGGTGAGCAAGGCCACATTAGCACCAAATGTGATAAGCCAAAGAAGGAACAAGCGAAAGGGAAAGTGTTTGCATTGTCTGGAGCGGAGGCTTCTACCGATGATAGGCTAATCCAAGGTACGTGCTTTATTAATGGTACACCTTTGATTGCTATTATTGATACCGGTGTGTAATACGGTGAACTGACTTTTATATTGATCGAAATGTCGCGGTAAGCAAGAGTCGCCACCGACTTTTATTTTATCCAAACAAATTCGGAAAGGCAAAAAGAAACAGAAAAAACCTTTTTAAAGAAATCTAAGTTCGGGGGGTAATTTATGCAAAGGGAAGGTGTAAGGCACCCTTTGCATCCATGGTTTTCCATGGGCTCTTAATTGCTTTGCTTGCTCGTTTGTTTAGAAAATGTAGATGAAAGAGATAGGGACTTTAGCTTGTGAATAAGCGTTGCCCTTTTGAAAAATTATGAGAAAGAATATAATAAAAAGGTTTGAGCATTGCAAGGCAATTAGGGGCAATTACCTTAAACTCAGATGATAGGTCTCTTCTTGCCTTTCAGAATGAAAGGGCCTATCCTTGCCATAAGAGGGCAGGAAGCCTTTCGTTTGGAGGTTGAAGGGTCATCGAAGTATCCTTTGCCATAAGACTGTCCCATGCCATAGAAGGGCAGGTAGTCTAAGGTAAGGATCAGAATAAGCCTTTTCGTAGGCAGCCAGAAGATACCTCAGCCTTTTTCGTAGGCAACATCCGAGGGTCGAGGTCATTTGCGTATCGAAGGCAGCATCATTAGGGTCGTGACCTTTTTATCGAGGCAACATGGCTGAGGTATCCTCGAATTCGAGGGGCGTGGCTTATTCTGCAAAAACACAAAGGCAACAGGCAACAGGCAACAAGGCAACAAGGCAACAAGGCAACAAGGCAACAAGCAACAGAGAGGGTTACCCAAAAAGCGTGTGTGTGTGCACCAATCACGTGATTCAATTCAGATATTTATCTTTTAATTAGTTATTCTAATTCAGTTTAAGGCTTGCACTCCCTAAGATTACTAACCACGCAGTTCATAATAATAGAAAGCAGTAAAGGGAAGGGGAAAAATGAAACCAGCGGAGGAGAGGGGAATTGTAACCAGCGGATCCCTTATCAGGGTTTGACATAAGTAATAAAATAAAAAAAAAGAAAAGATTCAGGGTTACCAATGACGTAGCTTTGGCATTTGACAAACCTGAAAATTGGAAAAGAAAGAATAAACAGATGGGTGAGTGCATTATCAGTTCGGAGGCAAACAGAATTAACCCTAAAAATAAAGAATAAAGAAATTTAAAATAAATAAAGCAAATGGGCACTTAGCTTCGAATTTGATCTGACATGGTTGGCGGACGGAGGATGCCTTGAGACTAACCCTGAAAAGGCAAAAAGGCAAGGCATAGAAAGGAGTGAGTGTATGCACAGTTCAGAAAATATAAGGGCAAACCCTAAAATCAAAAGGAAATAAGATAGACTTTAAGATAAATTAAGTACTTAACTTTGAGTCTTGATCGGGCGCGTAGTCGGAAGGTATTTGAAAAGACAATCCTGAAAAGGCACAGAAAAACGAAATATTTTTAGTGTATGGCATGATCTCCGTAAACCCTGATTAGGGTACGAATTAAATAAGAAAATAAAATGATTTAATTAATTATTGGTCTCGCGACCTAATTAATTAAATTAGGAAGAGAAAATAAAATCGAGCATGCCGGTATTTTTTGGAATTTTTAGTGTTAAAATAAAATAAATATGAATTTTTTGACTAGATAAATAATTAAATATAATATAAGAATCAAATAGACATTTAAATAAAATAGATTAAATGAAATAACTAATATATGAATTATTAATTATAATAAAAAAAAATTTGAAAATAAAATATAATGGTTTTGATAAAAATAAACAAATGAAAATAATACATAAATATTAATATATAAATTAAATAGGTGTTGTGTAATAAAAAATAAAAAAAAATTGAAAAATTCTTATCTTTTTATCCTGTGTGATGCGTGACCGAAGGTACATGGTGGACCTGCAAGCTTAGAAGCGTTGGATCAGATGTTGGGTTGATCTGATGGTTGATGACGTGAAGACGCATCGTACGCTTTTGGACGAATCACATAGGATCACCAGACTTTTGAAAATTCCTGCGCGCGAAGATCAACCAGTGAGAGGGCGCCACGTCTTCTCCTTCTTCCTCCCTCCGTCGCCTTAGGACCCTGCACCTTTACCTACGGACATGTTTCCGTCGCCATAGCGTATGCATCCCTCAAAACCTCTTGCATGTACCCAAAATCAATTCCCAGGTCACGAATCAAACCTGCTCATCCTTGCGAACTCCATGATACCTGCAATATCCTGCAATTTGGCCTATATCCGAAAACCCTAATTTCGACCTTCTAAACCTAACAATGGTGTATCGTAACATAGACACGTAACAATCTAATAAAGCACCCAGAATCATTCAGAATATCACTACAAACAATTATATGCAAGAAAAACATGTCTATGCTTCATGAATTATGCTAATCCGATCGAAAAATTTCAAGAAAAAGAATGGCTTACAGTTACCAATTCCGGTCGTTCCAGAGCTTGCTATGTGTCTGGATAGCTTCAGTAATCTTCCCTGAACGTGTTGGAAGCAATGAAACGCCTTGAATTGGTTTATAACTCGAATTCGAATTTGAGATTTTCCTTGACTTTTGGAACTCGGTTTAGGGGTCTTGAAGGCAGAAATCGGGAACCCTAGTACCTTGGACTTGTTATGTACTTATAGGAGAATGATTAGGGTTAATAAAACTAGAAAGAATCTCCTTGAATCTTTGATTGGAAATTTGAGAAAATTTGATTGAAATATATTTCCAATTCTTTCTAAATTAGCTCAACTCAAATATTTTTTAACTAATCTTCATGGATCACGAAATTTGACTCATTAATGTGATATATTTGATTGGAATTGGGGAACAATGAGATCTCTAACTATTTTTATGATTTTATGTATTTAATTTATGATTTAAAATAATAAAAACCATAAAATAAATAATAAAAGTCTAAAAATAAAAAAAACTCTTATCTTAGGGCGTGCATGGGCTTATGATGAAGATTGGATAGAAATAATATAGGCCCATATGGAAATGTTTGGAGTTTTGAGCTTTTTCTCTTCACATATGCCCTTGAAAATAGTCCAATTTTGACAAGGTCTATATCTCTCAATCTTTGAGGTATGGAAGTGTTCTAGGACTTTTTAGAAACCTCAGTGAGTCCTCTAACCAGTGCCTTTGGTCTCATATCAAAATTATTTTCCATGCCCATTTTATGCCCTTTTGAAAAAAAGTCCCTTTTTGTTGACTTTTGAAAAGGACCTATAATGTTTTGGTCCATATCTCTCAAATGATGCATTTTTGGACTTGGCATGTGAGACACAAATTTGTAGAGAATTAAATTTACTTCAAAATGAGCTTTGGATGAGAAATTTCTGATCTTCCATGTGAGAGTTATGGCCGGTCAAAGTTCTGTTGACTTTTCCTATGCAAAACCCTAATTTAGAAACTTTTTGACTTGTTGATTTTTGTTCTTTCCTTGATGAACCATGATCAATTCTTGATCAAATGGTGAATGATACTTTAATATGAGGATGTTGACAAAAAATCAGGAGTTTTGGTTTTGCTTTGACCACAGTTGACTTTTTAGGTCAACTAGTCGACTGTTGACTTTCTGAACTTTTGAATGACCATAGCTTTGAGATGAGACTTGATACTTGTCATGGAGATAGTGAGAGATATATTGAGCCTTATGAGATGCCTTGGAGTCATTGATTCACTGATTTTCCTTTGAGTGAGTTAAACCCAAGTTCAGAGCCTTTGTGTAGGGGAAAGTGTCTGGAAGCTTTGTGTGTTGATATGGGTTTGTGTAAGAGAAATTGTGTGGGCAAATTTTGGGGTATGACAGCTGCCCCTGTTCAATTATCTTAAACCTGAAGATGTAGAGTGGTTTGCGTGCCAGTCGGTATCTGAAGGTGGAAGATGATTGAACACTAGAATACCAAGAAATTTGCCCTAGCTGGAGTAGGGACTTTTGTCGGAGATGGGCTTAAAGATGCCATCTGACTTGATAAGCTTGAGAGTTAGAATGTGTCATATGTTAGACTGTTTGCATCCGCAGATGTCTGGAAAACCGTGCGTTAGGCTGAAGATAAGTCGTACGTTAGACTAATCTTGATTGCATCCTCAGATGTCTGGAAACCGTGCGTTAGGTTGATGGATAAGTCGTACGTTAGACTAATCTTGATTGCATCCTCAGATGTCTGGAAACCGTGCGTTAGGTTGATGGATAAGTCGTGCGTTAGACTACCCCATTTGCATCCGTAGATGTCTGGAAGACCGTGCGTTAGGTCGGAGAATAAATCGTGCGTTAGACTATTCTCAATTGCATCCTCAGATGTCTGGAAAACCGTGCGTTAGGTTGATGGATAAGTCGTGCGTTAGACTACCCAATTTGCATCCGTAGATGTCTGGAGCGCCATGCGTCAGGCGTTGCTTTGAATAAGATTTGCTTCTTTGTAATGTACCTGTCAAACATTGTTAGCTTTTATGTAATGTTATGATGCATGAACTATGTGCTTCTCAAAATAAATGAGGAATGTGTATGTGATGTATGAATGTGTTTACGACTTATGATGCGTGTTTAAGATTTATGATGTATGATTATGATCTGTGCTTCTCGGAACATCTCGATTGAGAAGATAAATCTCTATATCATTGTGAGTTTGATGTTTGATCTTGTCTTGAGGATGCTCAGCTGGGGAATCATGGTTTCCGCTTGGGGATGAAAGTAACTTGATGTATCCTGATTGGGGGTGAAATATACTAGTAAGCCATGTTGGAGAAGAGCAAAGTGTTGGAGAACCGGTAGTGTTGAAGATGTCAACTCTGTTGAGGAGCTATGTCTTTTATGGGACAAGAGCATTTGGAGATATCTTCTTAATGATTACTCTGTGGGGATGTGATTTTACGAACCTGGCTCTGTGGGGAGACATGGGCATCTTGAAAGTTGCCCCCAATATTATAGTACCTACCATTCCTGGATTTGATTAGGACACGTCACTGAGTATTGGTCAAAATATCAAATTGGACTTGTATAGATTTGCCCCGGTTAGTAGGAACTTTGGAAAGATTCTCCTCGCGAGGACTTTATGAGATGCGTACTATGGGCGTCATGCCCCTCGTAATCATTGGCCCAGGACAATGCCCCATGTTGGTTGAGAATAGATTCAGATTTACTTGGATGCATGCCCCTGATTACTTTTGGCACCCTTGAGAGATTCTCGGAATCTTGACTTGATTGCCCCAGATTGACCAGGAAATAGTTTGGAACCCACTTGGGATGCATGCCTTTGATTTTTTTTGCATTTTGAGAGACTCTTTGAATCTTGACTGGATTGCCCCAGATTGATTGAGCAAACGTGTCATGCCCCTTGTATACATAGGGGACGTTGCTTCTTGGGAGTAATCTTTGTTGGTTGGGATAACTTTGAGTCATTAGTCATACCCTGTGCTAGTTCTTTCTGATGCTAACATTTGAAATTATGTAGCAGAATATGTTTAATAATTAATTCATGAGATGCAATGCATATGTCTGTCTTGAGTTTGTTGAAAAACATTAAAATTGGATATGTAAAAGCATGATGTTTATAAAAACGTGATGTTTGTAAAAAACGAAGTGTCAACTCAGCATTTGTGGTAAACCTTAAGGAGTCAGGATACCTTTTTTGTGACAGTATGCTTTCGAACTAACCATGCTTCAGTTAGGACTTTCAAAGGTTGTAACGTGGCTTGGTTCACGGTTTAAGAAACAAAGGATAATGGCTCAAAAAATTTATTGTACCCACCCCTCTTCGTGATGTTCTTCAGTCCTAAGCTCAGTCAATTCAACTTATGCATTCAGCTTCCAGGAGACTTTTTGGATTTGCACCTTTGATAATGACGATAGTTCACAAGCAGAGAGAACTTTTGAGATGGCGATCACTTCTTCCTTTTGGTAGTCACAACATTGTGTTGTTCAGGAATTTATTGATTTTTCTTTTTTCATTTTTTGATATCCCTAACTTTTGCCTGAACTGTTTATTTTTGAGATTACAGTCAGCGGGATGCCTTGATTTTTGCCTAAGTCATCTTTTGATTTTTGACTTAGCAGGCTTTTTTTAGTATATATGTTTTTTCATTCATTTTTTTTCATTTTGAAAGATATTGACTGCCTTGCTTAATGATTGATGAGCCATCATTGGCTTTTGATTGACATCTCCCACACCTCTTTGATCTGTGCGGATGAATGCTTGTGATTAAAAGGTGTACTGAATGATTCTCTTGAAATAGAATGCACAACCAAATTAACTGAGAACTACCCTTCCCCAGGTTATGATCAAGGGTTTTTATTAGCACAGGAAAGAAACTTCTACTTCTTAGGCTCGAAGGGGTTGACAAGGGATTATCATCCTTATATCTCCACTATTTGGGAATTGAAACAATGCCTGTACATCGTCAGCATAGTCCGCTCAAAAGCATACTGTATGAGGTTGCGGTATCGCTTTCGTCATCCTCCCTCAAAAGGTTCACAGTTTAGCAGGAGTTGAATATCACAAAACATATGTAAAGTAAAGATGCAGTTTAGATGAGTGATAGCGAAGTAATTTATTCAAGACAAACATATGCAATGCACTGATGATGATTATTAAAACAGATAATGTCTATCATGATTTGAATGTTTAAGCAAACAGAATAGAAATTGCAAGAGAAAGTAAATCTAATGATCTAAAGAGTTCATCCTTCTAGCCATTCATAGTATTAGCAATCTGGTTATGTTTATGCATGGGAGCAGTAATGATGCTCGGAGTTTCAGGAGCTTCGAACTCGATCTCCCCAGCATCTATCATATCTTGAATTTTGTTTCTCAGGGCCCAACAACTATCAGCATCATGCCCAGTAGCATTGGAGTGGTAAGCACATGTAGCTTTGGGATCGTAAGACGGGCTTGCAGTGTTGGGAAACTTCGGAGGATCCTTTACGGTGATCAGATTGGCTTTCAGTAGATATTGTAGGGCTTGAGATAAAGGCATGTTGATCTTGGTGAATTGCCTCCTTGGTCTATCAGTCTTGCGTTGGTAGTCTTGTCTGGGAGCTTGTTGAGATATTGGTGCAGAGATGAGGACGGCACCAACAGACTGATTCTGATCGTTCTTATCACGGCCCCTCGGACTATGAACAACATTAGACTCATTTTTTCCATGATATGGATTCTTTGCAGCACTAGAGGATGCGCCTACTTGGATCTTTCCACTTCGGATACCATTCTCAACACGTTCTCCAGTCAAGATAAGATCAGTAAACCCAGACGAAGAACTACCCAGTAAGTGACTATAGAATGGTCCAGTTAGCGTGCCCATGAACATGTCCACCAACTCCCTATCAGTCAAAGAAGGTTGGACTCTCCCAGCTAAATCTCTCCACTTTTGTGCGTATTCTTTGAAACTTTCTTTAGGTCCCATAGACATGCTTTGTAGTTGCATGCGAGTTGGTGCGAGATCGGAATTATATTGGTATTGCTTATAGAAGGCAACAACTAAATCTTCCCAAGTATGGATGTTGGTACTTTCCAGTTGATAGTACCATTCGAGTTGAGTTCCAGATAAGCTTTCCTGAAAGAAATGGATCCAGAGCCTCTTATCAGCAGTGTGAGGTTGAATCTTCCTTACATAAGACCTCAAGTGTAGTTTAGGACAAGAGACTCCATCATACTTAGCAAAGGCGGGAGTTTTGAATTTTGGAGGAATAACGACTCCAGGAACGAGTCCTAATTCTTCAAAATCCAGCCCAGGTACCTTTTGGATTTCCACGTTTCTTAGACGTTCTTCCAACTGCCTATACCTCTCATCAGATTCATCATCATCCTCGGGATACTCTTCTTCTTCTTCTTCTTCTTCCCCATCAGAACCTACATGGCTTCCCTGATTGTTCTCGACACTGATATCATCTCTCTCTTCATCTTCCTCATTCTTGGGAATTTCAGCATCCTCAGCTTTCTTGGGATGACCTTTGAACCTTCTACCCAGATTGATCACTCCTTTGGGTTTCTGAGTCTTCTTTTCCTTCTTAGTCAGAAGGGCTTTCAGTTCATTCTGCCCATTGGCCAGGTTCAGAATCAGGGCTTGAAATTCAGCATTCTGAGCTTGGAGATCCTTGACAGATTGTTCGAGATTCATCTTTCTTACTGAAATAAACAGCAGCAAAGATGAGGCATTTGATTTTATGAAACCTGTTATGCGATGTTATGAATGCAAATGCAATGTTTTCAAGGATCTATAGGAAATTTAGATTGGTTGCGTCTTCGTCTGAAGAATTCTGAATTTCGTTTTTGAACATCCTTCTTTGAGAATCGAGCTCACCATATCGAGTGGGTCATCGCCTCTGATTCGGGATACCTATGAAAATTCGAAGGTACATGGCTAGAGGAAAATAAATCCTCTTGCCC